>NW_027397065.1:39750681-39903191 GCF_003265705.2 Callorhinus ursinus
AAAAAAAAAAAAAAAAAAAATCTTAAAAAAAAAAAAAAAAAAAAAACTTGAATGTGCCTCATCTGGAGTGCATCTTAAAATGTCCTGGGCCCCACACAGGCTTACTGAATTAAAATCTCTGGGAGTGAGACCTAAAGAACAAGTTCCCCAAGTGATTCTGATGCAGGTGTCCCTTGGACATTATTGAAAAGAACTTTAACTCTCAATTTGATCAGAGGTAGAACAGAACCTAAATTTTTCAGTAATTTTTCTGCACCAATGGTCAACAAGTTACTTAACCTGAGCCTTTGTCATCTCTGAAATGGAAATGATAATATCTACTTCGCAGTGTTGTAAGGTTTACAGATAATATTAAAAAGGCATTTGCATATAAAGTTGTACTTAACAAGAGAACCTCACAAACATAAGCTTTTTATAAAATTTCCAAGTTTTGTCAACCTATATTTCAACCCAGTCTTTTTAAGGACTGCATATACTTTTCCATGCTTACAGGAAAAGAAAAAGTGCACTATACAGTTGACTGTAGAACATGGGTTTGAATTACATGAGTCTACTTATATGCTGATTTAAAAAAAATAAATAAATACAGTATTATAAATGTATTTTCCCAGTAACATTTTCTTCTCCCTAGTTTACTTTATTGTAAGACTACAGTATATAGGAGCACCTGCGTGGCTCAGTCGTTAAGCATCTGCCTTCGGCTCAGGTCATGATCCCAGGGTCCTGGAATCGAGGCCCGCATCAGGCTCCCTGCTCAGCGGGAAGCCTGCTTCTCCCTCTCCCACTCCCCCTGCTTGTGTTCCCTCTCTCACTGTCTCTCTCTCTGTCAAATAAATAAACAAAATTAAAAAAAAAAAAAGAATACAGTATATAACACGTACACAAAATATGTGTTAACTGACTATGTATGTTATTGCTAAGGCTTCCAGTCAATGGTAGGCTATTAGCAGTTAAGTTTTGGGGAAGTAAAAAGTTATACATAGATGTTCAACTGTGCAGGGGTCGGCACTCCTAAACCCTGCACTGTTCAAGGGTCAACTGTGTACTCTTGCTGCTTTTAACAGGTTAGAGCTTAAGTACAGTAACTCCCTTGAGAGCAAGAACATTTTCTAAATCATCCAGACAATTCTTAATACAGTTTATAGACAATTCTTAATATAGTTTATATATGTGTTAAACAGACAACCATACCTGAAAATCATGAATGATGTGATGAACCGCTTCAGAATCCAAAAGATTAACCTGTTCAAATTTTGGTCTTGCTCTTCTAAAACCACAGCCAAAGGCATGCCAATTATTCTGCTTAAATTCTTTATACACAGCTCTGCCAAGAAGCCCAGTGGCACCAGTAATCAGAACCCGCCTATTGGGGACATTAACTTCCTCCTAAAAGGTAAAGTGGGAGAAAAAAGGATTACTTATTTTGAAAACATTCTCTCTATAAAATTAGTCACCATCATTGTTTACTAACTACTTCGAGTCTAAGTAGTTTGCTTCATGTCCCATATCTATTAGACAATTCTTAAGTTAGAACAAAGACCAAGCTGCATCAGTAATTATATCAGTTAAGAAAAGGTTTTATTGGGGCGCCTGGGTGGCTCAGATGGTTAAGCAACTGCCTTCGGCTCAGGTCATGATCCCAGGGTCCTGGGATCGAGCCCCACATCGGGCTCCTTGCTCAGCGGGGAGTCTGCTTCTCCCTCTCCCTCTGCCTGCTGCTCCCCCGGCTTGTGCTCTCTTTCAAATAAATAAAAATAAAATCTTAAAAAAAAAAAAAGGTTTTATTAATCCTATCCATTAAGAAGAACCTAAGAACCTAAGATGATACTTTAAGGATATATCTACCTAGTCAAATAGATTTGAATTTTCCTATTTTTTTAAATAAATATTTAATTTTAAGTAAACTCTACACCTAACATGGAGCTCGAATTTACAACCCCGAGATCAAGAGTCACATGCTCCACTGAATGAGCTAGCCAGGTGCCTTGATTTCCTGTTAATAAGGGAAAATCTTATTTTAATGATCAATGATGTCCAAATGAATAAAGAGCAATTTTAATTACGTTCTCCAGTTTATAAACACACACAATTAGTCTGAAGCTTACTAATTTTTTTTTTTAAAGGTTTTATTTATTTGACAGAGAGAGAGAGAGAGAGAGACAATGAGAGAGGGAACACAAGCAGGGGGAGTGGGAGAGGGAGAAGCAGGCTTCCCGCTGAGCAGGGAGCCCAAGATGCGGGGCTCGATCCCAGAACCCTGGGATCATGACCTGAGCTGAAGGCAGACGCTTAACAACTGAGCCACCCAGGCGCCCCGAAGCTTACTAATTTTTTGTGCCCTGATTAATTATCTGGCTGTATTCCACCAATAATTTCACAAACTGAATTTTGGTTTTCAGTTTGTAATCCCAAGTTTTCTTTCAAATCTCATTGATTTATCATATTCTGATAGGTCTGAGTTACAGAATTCTCATTTCACAGGAATTTATGCGGAGGAAAAATAAATGTGGTCCTTGTAGTAATAATATTCCAAGTTGACTGGTAAATGTTCCTGAGTTAACTCTAAATTTACCTTAACAGACCAGTTAAAACTAACACGGTGGGGGGGACCCTAACACAGAAGGAAAAAAAAAGAAAAAAGAAACTAAAATATTTTAAACTAATCTGTGTTCTTATATGAAAAAGAAAAAATTCCTTACACAATGAAATTAAAAGGAACTACTATTTAGAAAAAGTTGTTTAAAAACTTCCCTTCTTCCCAAGATGGGTAATACCAAATTTCCCAAACTCTTGAATAAAATCAACATTTACTATTTTAAAAACCACCAATAAAAAGTTTTATTAGGGGCATTTTGCTGGCTGAGTCGGTACAGCATGCGACTCTTGATCTCAGAGTCATGAGTTCAAGCCCAAGTTGGGTGTGAAGCCTACTTAAAAAAAAGTTTTTTTAGGGGCGCCTGGGTGGCTCAGCCGTTAAGCGTCTGCCTTCGGCTCAGGTCATGATCCCAGGGTCCTGGGATCGAGCCCCACATCGGGCTCCCTGCTCAGCAGGAAACCTGCTTCTCCCTCTCCCACTCCCCCTGCTTGTGTTCCCTCTCTCGCTGTGTCTCTGTCAAAAAATAAATAAAATCTTTAAAAAAAAAAATTTTATTAGGGGAGCCTGGGTGGCTCAGTCGTTAAGCGTCTGCCTTTGGCTCAGGTCATGATCCCAGGGTCCTGGGACTGAGCCCCGCATGGGGCTCCCCGCTCCTCGGGAAGCCTGTTCTACCTCTCCCACTCCCCCTGCTTGTGTTCTCTCTCTCGCTGTGTTTCTGTCAAAAAAATAAATAAAATCTTTAAAAAAAGTTTTTATACATTTTTTCAATTTGGGGTCTTTTTATTTCAAGTGCTGTTATAAATCACCTATTCTGAGCTGTCAAAAACTTTAAACAAGCAGGACGTCTGGGTGGCTCAGTTCATTAAGCATCTGCCTTCAGCTCAGGTCATGATCCCAGGGTCCTGGGACTGAGTCCCACATCAGGCTCCCGGCTCAGAGGGGAGTCTGCTTCTCCCTCTCCCTCTGCCTCTTCTCCAGCTCATGCTCTCTCTTGCTCCCTCTCTCTTAAATAAATAAAATCTTAAAAAAAAAAAAAAAACTTTAAACAAGCATACAATAACTAAAGATCTTTCTTTGTTAGTCATTAGTTCAACAGAAAAATTTAACACTATGCAATTTTTTTTTTTTTTTTTAAAGAAGGCCACCACAGTTAGGCCTCCAACTCTTGGTTTCAGCTCAGGTCCTGATCTCAGAGTCATGAGACTGAGCCCAGTGTTGGGCTCCACACTCCGCAGAGAGTCTGCTTGATATATTCTCTCCTGCTCCCTCTGCCCTTCCAGCTTGCATGCATGTGCATGCTCATACTCTTTCTCTGAAATTAATAAATCTTAAAAAAAAAAAAAGCCACCCATATTAGGTACTCCTACCATAGTAAAAATCTGAAATGAAAGGGCTGATAGAAACAGTATAAAGGGGGGCATCTGGGTGGCTCAGTCGGTTAGGCATCCAACTCTTGGTTTCTGATCAGGTCATGATCTCAGGGGGGGTGCAATCAAGCCCCAGGTTGGGTTCCCCATGGGGTTGGATTGTCCCTCTCCCTCCCCGATTGCACACGTGCTCTCTCAGGCTTTCTCTCTCTCAAATAAAATCTTAAAAAAAAAAAAAAAAAAAACATATAATGGTTAACTCTTAAAGATATTTTTTCCTTAGTTCAACCAATTCCAAACATTTTAAAAGTTGAAGTAAAAATTGTCTAGGCTCTCTGTTGTAAAACTTGGCTCTAAGCCAACTGATCTATGAAAACAAGGATTTCAGCCAGCAAAATATTTTCTTTGAATTTTGGCAAGAAAACCGCTCTACAAAGACTGATTTGTAAAGAAGAGAAAACATGCCAAGCCTAGTAGACGCAATCAGAAAACAATTTACACAGGATAAATACCATTAAGATCCCTAGGAAAATTATTATAAAAGAGCTATGATTTGGTTTCTTCTGAGTTTCTCACTTTTTATTACTTCACATTAAAGAAGCAAAGGAATATATAACAGTTCTTAGTTGGTGGTTCTTAGGCTTCACTTTTATAAGAATCATGCAAAAGACTTTCAGATTCAGTACATCTGGGATAAGTACTGATAATTTGCATTTCTAACAAGTTCCCAGGAATGTGCTGAAGATGGTGATTTGGGAAATGCCCTTTGAGAAGTACAATCTTGAACTCCAGGAAAAATCCAAGGTTTTCCTAAAGAAAATTTACCTTATTCAAAGAAGCCAAAAAATTGTCATCTACCGTTCTAGAAGCAACATCTTTCCTTCCCTCTTTTCCCATTAAAAAAGGAAAAAAGAGGGGTGCCTGGGTGGCTCAGTCGTTAAGCGTCTGCCTTCGGCTCAGGTCATGATCCCAGGGTCCTGGGATCGAGCCCCACATCGGACTCCCTGCTCCATGAGAAGCCTGCTTCTTCCTCTCCCACTCCCCCTGCTTGTGTTCCTGCTCTTGCTCTCTCTCTCTCTGTCAAATAAATAAAATCTTTTAAAAGAAAAGGAAAAAAGAAATGTCAAAGAACAAGTATATGTATTCCACAAAGGTTACTGAACAGTGGATTCAGATCTGAGTACTTCACTGATTCTGTGAAGCACACTTTTTCCTCATTTTAACATCCTTGTTAAATGAATGAAATAGATGCATCTTATTACTGTCTCATAGTCTGGCACTGTCTTTTGCTTTTTAGTGCATCTTAAAATCAGAGCTCAGACGATCTTATAATCAAGTACATCTTAGACTTGATGAAATACAGTATTAAATTACAAGGACAGCAAGGCTCTTAGGGAATTTAATCCACTTAACTTTAAAAAAAGGATGAGGTTGCATGGAAAAAATACAATCTTATGTCCTCATAGCCTGGAGTAATTTGTAAGGTCCCTAGAAGAGGAAACAGTCCATGGTACCCAGTGGTCAGATGTCAATGCTCAAGAATTTTCTTTATTAAATGAGCAGAGATCTGAAGTGCAAGCATTTCCTAAAACGGAAATGATACTGCACAATCTTATATTAGAAAACTATCGAGTGTTATGTAAGACTCCATCATACCTTCTGGTCATTAAGAATAGCCTTGTTAGACATGCAGGGCAAATACTGTTTCCAAACTGAGGAATCTGAAGCCCAGAGATGTTAAAGGCTTTACCCACAGGAAATGGAAAAGGTTGGGCCCAGAACTTGTTTCTAGCATCTGTGGTCCAGCCAAATACATAACTGAGTTTTGTCTTAATCCTTTGACCTTCTATTTGATTTCATAATGATTAAATTTTAACTATTCTGCCACAAAATGTGGTATTGAGAAGTTACTGAAATCTCTATTGATCGAATTCCTCATTAGTAAAATGAGGTATGTGGACAAGATGACTAAGGCTCTTCCAGCTTTACAGTTCTACAATTCTAACATTGGTTTTCATATTATCCTTAACACAGAGGGGACTGAAAAAAAGTGAAAGGAACTTCATTTACTTAAAAGTAATTTTTCCTCTTTTCACTGAGTTCTCTCTAGAGACTGAATGAGCACCTTCTGTCACCACTATAAGAGCCAAGACAAGATTTTTGTCATTTGGACTGCAAGTTTACTGGTGGTTGGCAAATAAAATATGCCTCACTCTGAGATTAAAAGATGCCAAACAAAAATATCTATTTTTGACTTTATATATATACACAGAAATCCACCTGAAGCTTTTAAAAAGCACAGTTTTGATTTTTTTATTTTTAAATGGAAAAATATTCCTCTAAAAAATTACTTTAAAATAAAATATATTTTAGTCCTGCAAAACTCAGGAATATCCATGCACTTCAAGGAACTCAGAATGAGCTGTAGTTAACCCAAACCACAATAAAGAGTTGAAAATACTGTCTGCCTGAGAAGTCTTTGTCTTTTTTTTTTTTTAAGACTTACTTATTTATTTGACAGAGAGAGTGAGAGAGCACAAGCAGGGGGAACAGTAGAGGGAGAGGAAGAAGCCCCACTGAGCAGGGAGCCAGCACCCTGGGATCACAACCTGAGCCGAAGGCAGATGCTTAACCATGTGAGCCACCCAGGCCCCCCTGAAAAGTCTACTTTCTTAATTTTTATTATATGTATAGTATCAAGTATCACTTTAAGTTACTCTGAACGTATTTGCCTCTAACTATATAAACTCTTAGAAGCACAGACCTACAAGTGACCAGATTTATATACACCAAAAGAATTCCTGAAAAATTAAATACATATAAATAAATGTAGAGGTACCACTTTTATTATGCTACCTAATCAAATGACACCAAACTATAGGTAATGGGATAAATGGCTCTTTCAAAATGGTCAAACACTACTCTGGGACAGTGATTTCTACTTTCGCACACTTGCATTAACTTCTACTCAGAATGTCCTAGAAAAAGAATGAGACATCACTAACATCTAAACAGAGATCTTCTTAAATTTCAGCGGTAAATATAATACTTTGCTATTTTTAAAACCTCTTAAATTTGGCGTTTCCTATTCATTTCTTTAATTGATCCTCATACATTCCCTTGGAGGCAGATCTCTCAGTAGACATTACTGGACTCTAAGAAACTCAAGATCCCGTGACTACCTACGTGACACTGGTCTAATTGCTAGTGTCACTCTATTTCTACCCTACAAGACAGTCTTAACAGGTACCACTACAGTCTCCTTCTCCAATGTAAGCTGTTAGGCATTCCTCATTCTCACAAGTGAATTTTAATTCTACACATTTTGAGAGAGCAGCAAATATGTGTCAAGATTTAGGGTGGGGACCCCTGGCCGGCTCAGTCTGTACAGTATGCAACCCTTGATCTCAGGGCTATGAGTTTGAGCCCCATGTTGGGTGTAGAGATTATTTTAAAATAATAAAAAAAAAAATCTTAAAAAAATAAAGATACAAGGTTATTGTTTTTAGTGAAGGAAATCTTTTCATTAGTTTACTGAAATCCTACCGTGAAAAAAGATTAAGCTTTACACACACGTATGCATATAAATGTAAACATGTAACATTATGCATTCAGTACTTTTGGGGGTACATAGGAACAATACAGAAGTTTAAATAGTCCATCTAGCCTAACTTTACCCCCCCAACCCCAAAGTGATTAGAAATACTAAATACACTATCTCTTGGAAGCATAAAAATTCTCCAATATCAGAAACAGCCATCTCCCGTATCTTCTCTTATTTCCATAAGACATATCCGTCTAGGCATTAACATTTTTCTTTTGCCCATTGCTAGATATATTCTGTGGATTGCTGGGAAGCCTGCAATGAAATACAAGAAAGAATGGAGGAGAGGGATGCCTGGGATAGCTCTCCCACAGTAACAATCTTCCTTTATGTAACCTCAAGAGCGGTTCAAAGCCTAAGAAAGTGAAAGAGATTGGTATCTGAATCTCGGCTCCAAGTTTACCGAATGAACTTGGGCGAAGGACTCATCCCGTAAACCTCAATTTTCTCATCTGTAAAATGGAGCAAAAACAGTATCTTATAGTTATGACGATTAAATAATGCATGTAAAGTGGATAACATAGTGCCTTGCACTAAGAGTTCAATAAGTTGTCATCTCCAAATCTCCTATTAAAAAAAAGCAAAAAACACTTTCCCCTTCTTTCTCAGATGAGAACTGGTAATATCGAAAGATCCGAACAAAGAATGAAAACGAAATTCAGAGAGATAAAACAAAACCGAAAGAGCTCTGAAAAGCCCCTCTTCGTTCCCGGGAGGGGTGACAGAAGACACCAGAGTAAAACCAGACCTACTCGTTTCCTGCCGCAGGACTGGAAGAGTAAACACTGACGGGCGTGCACAAAAGTAAACAAACTCGGTGGCGCCGCCCTCTTCCTCCCAGAGCTGGAAAGGAGGTGCTGGGGCGACTCAGGGCCGGGGGCTCGGATTCCTCCAGGATGCGCAGGGTATATCACTCGAGCCCCCGCGACCTGGCTCGTCCCGCTCTGCATTCCCGGTTCCCCCTACGAGACCCCCGGGCCGACTCCCTCACCTCCACCAGCCGGCAGCTCCCGGGAACAAAGTGGATGGAGAGCTCATTCTCCCGCCCCACCATGCCCGCCGTCTCCGCGCCGCCGCCGCAGCGACCGCCACTTCCTCCAGCCCAGGATCGCCACGGGCCGCAGCTCCGTCGCCCTCGGCCCGCCTCCCTAGGTCCGGGCCGGCCCCCGCTCTCCGCTTCCGGCTTCCGCCGCCAAGGCCTCGCCCGTTGATTGGCCACGCTCAGCCGTAGCCCCAGAAAGGGGGCGGGCGCGTTCAGTACGCTCCCAGCCCACTCGCCAACTCTTAAAGGGATACACAAAACAAAGGCCTCGGCCTTACTCAAAGAATACAAGTTTTGTTTGGGGATGAGTTGTTTATTTTATGTACTCTTTTCTCTCTTTGTCTTTGTTCTAGACTAGGGAAGGATTGAATTGGATCGCCTAGAGTTTCAAGTCACCAGACTGTGCAGTGCGTAAGAATCAACTGGGCATGTAATACATAAAGTTAGGAGAAAACATTTTAAAGCCAGGGAGTGGGTTTGGGGAAGACGAGGAGGAGGGAGGAGAGTGGACATCTATCTCCGCAGCATTAGGAGTGTTTTTTGTTTTTTGTTTTTTTTTCCAGAGATTTAGAAAGACAAAAGAATAAAAATACAAGTGTTGGCATCTGAGTCATTAACACCTCAACAACCCATTTGTCTTTCTGGGATGCTAAAAAGTGGTACGTGTGAAATTCTCCAAATAAGTCAAACTATTTTTAACTAGTTAAAAATAAAAAGGGGGGGGCTAGGGGAGGAATTATTCTGGTGCTTCTTCAAAACACTGATTCTCGGACTGTACCCATAAATACACAACGAGAATCTATGGGTAGTAGAGCCAGGGACTTTACATTTTAGCGGAATGAACAGTAGTCCAGACCCCATCCGACCCCCTTTGAGAAGCAATCCCATCAGGAGCTGCCCCGTCGGGCTCCGCGAGCCTGGCCTCCTCAATCACAGCAAATTAAATAAGAAACCAAGCGGAGAGAGTAATGCGACACTCCACCACTTGCATGGCTTCTTAAAAGTAATGAATCAGAAACAGCCCTGAGAGCTGAGAAAGACCTCGCAAGCAACTGGTTTCCCTCCCAGCTCAAAACTGCAAAATCCCTGTCAGTCGGGACGCCTGTGAAATTTACTCAGGAAGAAACCCGCCCGCCATGGACCATGTAGGGTTCGCCAGCATTGCACCCAACAGTCCCGAGTGTTCTTACCTAGACACGCCGGATACAAGGCTTAAAAGTCGCCCACAGACATGACCGCTGCTTGGATTTTTCTTAAAAGGCCTTATTTTTATAATCCCTTTTGGTTTATTTCAGAGCTAAACACTAAGCAGCCTTTTGAAAAAGTTCTTTGTCTGAGCCTTGTGAATTTCCTTTCTACCCAACCCCCCAACAAGAACTCATTTCTTTATTCGAGTAAACAATCTTTCTTTGGAATGGTGGGGGAAGAGAGCCTGAAGTCCCTCACTGTCCGATTTTCATTTGTACCCAAACTGTTACTGTTAATCAGTTTAGCATTCAGAGAGTCCTTGAGAGGACTGCCCCAGCATTAAACATTCGTAATCTGCAGACAAAGAAAAGGTGAGTGTGGGTGGGTGGGTAGGAGAGCCAAATTCAAGATCCTCCTAATCCTCCTCTTGAAAAACTGGGATTTTTGTTGTTGTTAATTTCTAGAAGCAACGTGTGATGCAATCTGATCGTTCTGGTAAGAAAAAAAAATTAAGTGTACACTGCGAAGATTTAAGGACATGCATATGCAATTGCTATTTTTTCAATCTCCGAGCAGCCTTTTCCAGAGTTAGGAACAAGAGTTTTCTTGCCTAGCTTTGAAAATTTGGTTTGATACCTCCCAGGTAAAACCTGACTATAGTTCTACAGGTATATGTTCATGTATAGTTTTTATTCATTCTCTTTAAAGATGAAAGTTTCTCTGCTAACAAACATGCCGTCGCTGTACAGACGATGTCCAAGTTCCTGTGGTTGCTAAGTCTATAAATTCTGAGAGCAGCCTGGAGCTAAAGTTATGTTAGCGGATTCAGTTCATGCTAAGACAAAGAAAGGCTGGAGCACATAACTATAGATAAAATCCTTACTTATATAGAACCTTCACCTACACATCATTGCATTTAATCTGATAAATGAAACTGCTGTTCTGTTTTGCGTTTTATTTTTGTCAATTAATGAGACTTAGCTGAGCTTCAGAACCTGGTTTCTGGGGTCAGTAATTAAAGTTGGTATATTCTTCCATGTCCCAAAGTTACATGTTTTAAAGAAATGAATGACACCGCTTCTTTTTTCTTTTTCTTTTTTTAACACACCCTTGTGGTTTTTACGAGACATTCACTGGGATGCTTTTTAAAGAAACTAACTCCAGAATGCTTCATTTCTTGAATAGCTAGCTCTTACCTGTTCCATGTCCTCCGGCATTTCAGGCATGATTCCAAAATTATCTCAGGAGAAGATTGGGATGAGTCTCAGCCTCTGCCTCTTCTGCCTGGGTCTTTGTTCTGCCTGAAGAGAGCGCAGGCACGCAAAAACGTGAGCCTCAGCTTCACTCGACCTTTTAAATTAGCATTTTGATTCCAATCCCAGAATCTCATGCAGTTTTCCACATTGCAGTAAACTGGCAGCTGATTCCCCCTGGCAGTGTTGAAAATACCCAATGAGAAGTTTCATGTTTAATTGCATGTCAAGTTAGGGTCCATTAGCAAAATCATTAGGAGAACCAATTTATTTAAAAAAGAAGAAACAAAGAAACAAAAACTTCCTGTGAAGACTTGTTGCAATTTTCTCTTGCAGAGGAAAAGCAAGACATTACAGCTGGAAAGCATGCAGATCATGCAATTGATTCGCGTTCTGAAATATTTTATTCAGTTATGCCTTATTACAACAGAATCTAAGTAAAGTTTTTCCAGTGCTTTTCTGCCCAGTGCCTTCTAATTAACTATTTCAAAGGACAGTAAAAGGCACTGGTGGTAACCGCACCCAACAATTAAAATGCAACAGGTCATTTCTATTAACACTATGCTACCTTCGGACTGAGAAAATGGTAGGTGGAGTAGCTCTAAGTTTGGCCAAGCATTAAGGATTTCTAGATGAATGATTCTCAAACTTGCCTGTACCACAGAACCTATGAAACAAAATCATTCTGTAGGGGTGAAGTCCAGTAATCTTATTTTTAACAATTTCAAGGACAATGAATGTACTCAGTTACATTTTAAACCACTCTTCTGGACTATGGCTTTGTAACAATTTAAGAACAACATTACATTTAGATAGAGCTAAGAAAAAAACACTTAACTTTTTGTATCCTAGACAGTTCAAGCACACAGCGCACAGTAAACTCTAGAGACATGCAGAAGGTCTATATAAGTCATGGAGAACTATGCAATTTTAAAAAATTGATACGTGTTATCAAAATAAAAAACTTGGGGCTCCTGGGTGGCTCAGTTGGTTAAGCGACTGCCTTCGGCTCAGGTCATGACCCTGGAGTCCGGGATCGAGTCCCACATCGGGCTCCCTGCTCAGCAGGGAGTCTGCTTCTCCCTCTGACCCTCTTCCCTCTCGTGCTCTCTCTCTCATTCCCTCTCTCTCAAATAAATAAATAAAATCTTTTAAAAAAATAAAAAACTTATCAAGAGACAATATTAAAATAAATAAGCAAATCACAAATGGGGGGATCTTTATACACATATCTGAAAAGGACTTCTAGTCAGAATATTTAAAGAACCCCTGCTGAAACTGCTTAAAATCATAAAGTTGAGGGGCACCTGGCTGGCTCAGTTGGCGGAGCATGTGACTTGATTTCCGGGTGGTGAGTTCAAGCTCCATGTTAGGTATAGAGATTATTTAAATAAATAACTTTTTTAAAAAGTACATAATGGGTGCCTGGGTGGCTCAGTTGGTTAAGTGACCCACTCTTGGTTTCTGGTCAGGGCATGATCTCATGGTCTCAGTGCTCAGCAGGGCATATGTTTGAGATTCTCTCCCTCTCCCTCTGCCCCGCCACCCTCTCTCATGCTCTCTTTCTGTCTCTCTCAAATAAATAAATGAAATCTTTAAAAAAATTAAAATAAAAAAATTTAAAGCATAAAGTTGAGCAAAAATCAAATGGCTGCGCTAATGCTTTCCCGGAGCTTGATTTTAAACTGAGTTGAATATCATTTTTCCTCTCTTCCACAAACCTCCCTCCTCCCTTCTGCAAATCTCCCCTCTTCTGTTCTTAGCCTTTTGTTTCAGGAACCCAGTACCACCCCGAAAACTACTACATAGGCTGGCAGCACATACGCAATTCTTGTCGAAACTGGCTAGATCCTCTTTTTCCCTATAAAGCCTCCAGCCCCTTTTTCTAGGGGGGCTTGCAGTTTTGAAGGCCATAGCCTGCTGCAGCTTCCTTTGCCCAACCAAGCAATAAAGCTATTGTTCCTCTATTCCAAACTCTGTCTTCTTGTTATATTTTGGCTACAAAGCATAGAGGTCGGTTATCCACAATACTACAACTCAATAATTTTTAAAAATCATTTTAAAAGTGGATACATTTTCAGCAGATAACTTCACAAAGACATAAGAGTGGCCAATAATCATATAAAAAGATGCTCAACATCTGGGAAATGCCAACTGAAATCATATTGAAACACTGTCATCTGCCAGACCCCAAGACTTGACCTTTACTGCTCACCTACTCATACCCACTGACCTTTTTTTTTTTTTTTTAAGATTTTATTTATTTATTTGACAGAGATAGAGAGAGAGCACAAGTAGGCAGAGAGGCAGGCAGAGGGAGAGGGAGAAGCAGGCTCTCCACCGAGCAGGGAGCCCGATGCAGGACTCGATCCTGGGACTCCAGGATCATGACCTGAGCCGAAGGCAGTCACTTAAGCAACTGAGCCACCCAGGCACCCCCCACTGACCTTTGTCCCACATTTTTCCTTAAGCTCTTCTTTCCAGCTTAACTCAACTCAGGCAAAAGACCTGAGGAGCAGCAAAGCATCCACCCGGTGATGGAAACTGAAACTACCCTTTAAGCAATAACAGTTGATTGGGCAGAGCTCCCCTGAGTACCACCCAGAGCAGTTTGAGCTCAAACTCTGGCTCACACCTGCACAGATGGACCACGGAGTGACCTGTGGAGTGACCGACAGTTACCTTTCCCTCATTATTATATGATATTATATAAAATCTCCGCCCAAGGAGGGGGGAACACAAGCCTCATTTACTTAACATATAATGTTTGTACAGGCATGTTTCCTTTAGGTGCATGTGTGACCTTATGCCTGCCTCTACATGCGATGACCAGGCTCCCTTCTAAATATTCATCCTAACCCTAAATAATTCGGGGCGCCTGGGTGGCTCAGTCGTTAAGTGTCTGCCTTCGGCTCAGGTCATGATCCCAGGGTCCTGGGATCGAGCCCCACGTCAGGCTCCCTGCTTGGCAGGAAGCCTGCTTCTCCCTCTCCCATTCCCCCTGCTTGTGTTCCCTCTCTCGCTGTGTCTCTCCCTCTCTCTGTCAAATAAATAAATTTAAAAATCTTAAAAAAAAAAAAAAAGGAACCCCATCCACACTTGTTTGGGGACTCACGGCTTTGGAAGTTATTCCCTGTGATCTCCTTATTTGCGGCAAATAAAGTTTACTTTGTGCAACAACTCTGCCTGGTGTAGTTCCTATCTGTGACTTACCAAAGAGGGAACCTGTGTTAGTTCAGTTACAATACCATTACATACCTAACAGAATGGCTAAAATTAAAAAGACTGATAACATCATATGCTAACAAGCATTTTTGGCAACTAGATTGCTCATTCATTGCCAGTGGGAGTATGAAATGACACAACCACTGTAGAAAACTGTTGGGCAATTTATTGTAAAGTTGAACCCCTAAATCAATAATTCCATTTCTGTATGATTACCCAGGGTAAATGAACGTGTATGTACGTAACGTAAAGACTTGCACAAGAATATTCATTGCAGCTTAATTCAAAATAACCTAAAACTGGAAATAAACTGAATATCCATTAATAGATGAATGGATAGACTGATAGATTGTGGTATATTCATAGTATTGGAATATTACTTAGCTATACCAAGAAATGAACTATATGAATGAAACTCAAAATCATTATGCTGAGTTAGGGAAACTAAACACAAAAGAGTATGATTCCATTTATGTGAAATTCTGAAACGATCGAAACTATGGTAAAAGACACTAGCTTGGGAGAGGGGGAAGGATTCACTCTGAAGGCCATAAATGAACTCTCTGAGGTAATGGAAATATTTTATATCTTATTTATTGTTTTAGTTCTCTATCTTCATAGGATATGGGTAACAAGGATATATATGCTTATCAAACTGTAAGACTTAATATTTGGGGGTGGCTGGCTGGCTCAGTTGGTATAGCATGCAACTCTTCATCTCAGGGTCATGAGTTCAAGCTCACGTTTGGTGTATAGGTTACTTAAAAAAATAATAAAAATTTATGGGCGCCTGGGTGGCTCAGTTGGTTAAGCGTCTGCCTTCGGCTCAGGTCCTGATCCCAGGGTCCTGGGATTGAGCCCCACATCAGGCTCCCTGCTCGGTGGAAAGCCTGTTTCTCCCTCTCCTGCTCACCCTGTTTGTGCTCTCTCTCTCTCTCTCTCTGTCAAATAAATAAAAATCCTTTTAAAAAAATAAATAAAAATAAAAAAATAATAATTTAAAAAATAAGTTGCAATTGAAATTTTTTAAAAAAGAATTAACATCTGTTCATTTCACTGTCTATGTTACTACGTATAATTTATAACTCAATTTTAAAATAATAACACAGGGGCGCCTGGGTGGCTCAGTTGTTAAGCGTCTGCCTTCGGCTCAGGTCATGACCCCAGGGTCCTGGATCCCTGCTCAGCGGGGAGCCTGCTTCTGCCTCTCCTGCTCCTCCCCCTGCTTGTGCTCTCTCACTCTCTCTCTGTCAAGGAAATAAATAAAAATCTTTAAAAAAATAAAACAATAACACAGTGATCTTTTGGATCATTTGGGTCACAACCTTAAACTCAGTCAATAATTCCCAGGATGTAAGTTTGAGGTAGGGTTAACCATTGCATTGGTACTGTTCGCTAGGATGCAATGGGAAGTTACTCAGATCAGAGGGCTGAGAACTATTAGCAGAAGGGAGGAGGGGGAGTAGGGCCCAAAGCAGGGAATGTGTACTTCCTGCCAAGGAGACACCTGGCTAGGTATTTTCCTGAGAGCCCCTTGCATTAGCCATTATGAACTAATTTGGAGCTGAGGGCTTGCACAGAAGCCCCTTGAGCTGTCCGGAAGTTACCTTTAGCTCATTATAATAGTAAGATATCCTCCAACGGGTGGGGTTTTCTGCCATTTTTTAACATAACAATGTATGCTGTAGCATGGTGATGTGCTAGGCATGTGTAATCGAACCAAAATGCCTAAGTAATAAAATATATATATGTTCCTTAATATACATACAAACTCCCTGCCCCCAATACACTGAATAAAAGCTTCCTTTACTAACCGCATGGAGAGATAGTACTTTGAGAGCTATCCCTGTCTCCTAAAAGTAATGAAAAGTTCTTTGCTTTCAACACTTCCTTGGGTTTTGTTCAATTTAGTGGACCCCAAGAGGTGAACCCCTTGAGTTCAGTTAAAGTATAAATGATGAACTAAATGGACAGTATTTAAAATTTTAAAAGTAATTAAGACCTAAGAAATCAAAATCGTTTTCCTTGATAGGGTATGCACACATTTTTCAAGTTTAAGGAATATATCTCTAAGTTATAATGATACCCCAAGGCAAGAACAAAGGTTTTTGTTTTTTCTTTTTTACAACCTCCTCTCCACTCCACACTCTTATCCATTTTTAAAATGGCCTTTGATTCCTATCTCTGTGACTTCTATACTCACATGAATGGCTGTCCCAAACTCTCTCTCAAGCTATGATTTCCCGTTTCCAGATGCCTAAAAGGCATCTTTACCTGTATGTTCCTCTGGTATATCAAATTCACAGATCCAAGAAACTAAAAGTAAATTTACTATTCATTCATCATCTTGTCCCCCAAAACCTGATCTTCCTCTGAAGCCCCCGGGTTTGTGAGATACTTTTATACTAATTAACTCATAGACTCAAATATACATATGGGAATTTATTAGGGAATAAAGATAAATTAAAAATGAATCATTAGGGCGCCTGGGTGGCTCAGTTGGTTAAGCAACTGCCTTCGGCTCAGGTCATGATCCTGGAGTTCTGGGATCGAGTCCCGCATTGGGCTCCCTGCTCAGCGGGGAGTCTGCTTCTCCCTCTGACCCTCCCCCCTCTCATGTGCTCTCTCTCTCTCTCATTCTCTCTCTCAAATAAAATAAATAAAATCTTAAAAAAAAAGAATCATTAAAAATAATACACTGGATTCCTACTTCACTTATACTAAAATAAGTTCTTGACAGATTTAAAATGTTAAGATGTGGGGGAAAAGTACTAGACGAAAATGTGTACAATAATCTTGGGGTGAGATAGCCTTTTATGAGCATATCATGAAATTCAGAAACCAAAAGTGAAAATAACAACATAGACTATATAGATTTTTGTAAATATCTGCACACCAAGAATAGCAATAATAATTAACCAAGTCAAAAGACAAACTGCGAGAAAATATATATGATGCATGGAGAAATCCAGAGCTAATTGCCATGCTATATAAGGAGATTTGAAAATCAATCAGGGAAAAAAAAAAACCCTTAAAATTCAGCCTTTTAAAGTGTAGAATTCAATGGTTTTCAGTATATTCAGAGTTGTGCAACCATCACCACTATCCAAGGGATACTGCCAAATTCTTTGAGGTGGCCACTGGAATTGGCAGGTTAGTGGAGGAGGGGTACAGATGTTAAACTGAAGGCTGAGAGAAAGGACTGGAAAATAAGAACGTAGAACTCAGTATTGTAGAAAACTCTTCCAAACACTGTTATTGTGAAGAGGTAAAGGTGTGGGAGGGTGGAGGGTGCTATATAAGATCCAAGGAGTACTGTGAGTTTTGTTTTGCCTTGTTTTTTTTTTTTTCAGTTTTGGAAGGTCTACTACTAGAGCACATTTGTATGACAGTGGGGATGATCCATTAAACTAATAGGAGGTATTATGGGTTGAACTGTGCCCCCCAAAATGACACATTGAAGTCCTAATCCCCAGCACCTCAGAACGTGACCTTGTTTAGAAATAGGGCTGTTGTCTAATTCACATTTACAGACACAGAAATGTAGAATTCTCCTGAAAGGAGGGACACTGCAAGTCTCGTGGCCCAGCCTGCCATCAGTGGAATGCAGAAGGATAACCCTCCCCCTGGAATCACTGTCTTTCAAACAATAATACAATTGTTATGAGGAGTAAAAGCAAGAGAATATGAGGACCTGTATATTCAGGTTAGTAAATTTCATAGAGGGAAGATGAGGAAGTCCTGTCTGACTGCTTCAATTCTCAGTTAAGTATGTGGTAATGCCATCAGCTGAGGGTGATGAGGAAGGAGGGATACATGAGTCAGAACTTTGAGGAGAGGACTGAACTAAAATTGTACATATGTAACTTTTTAGCTAATGTAGGAGAATTTTAAAAACTTTTATTATAAAAATTTTCAAACTTACAGAAAGATTAAAGAGCTTAATGAACATCCTTATACTTTCTACCCAAATTCAACAACTCTTGGTATTTTACTGTAATTGCTTTCTCTATATTTTATTTTTTTTAAGATTTATCTATTCATTTTAGAAAGAAGGAGCACACTAGCAGGGAGAGGGGCAGAGGGAGAGGAAGAGAACCTCAAGCAGACTCCCGCTGAGCACGTGGAGCCTGACACAGGGCTTGAGGCTAGATCTCACCACCCAAAGACCATGACCTGAGCTGCAATCCAGAGTTGGCAGCTTAACTGACTGAGCCACCCAGGCACCCTTCTACATATATTTTAAATTAAATTTGTTTTTCTGAAACATTTCAAAATGAGTTGTAGACATTATGACATTTTACTTTTTTTAATGTCATGACATTTTACTTTTAAAAATATCAGCATTCATTTTCTAAGAATAAGGTCATTCTCTCATATGACAACAATACCATTGTCACAATTAAGAAGATTCACGATTCCATAATATCATCTACATTTAAATTTTTCTAATTGTACCAAGAATATATTTTACAGTTTTAAAAAAAATCAATATATCACCAAGGTTCCCACATTTTGTTTACTCTTTTCATCTCCTTTTTTAAAGAGCAGTTTTAAATTCACAGGAGGAGAGCCTGGGTGGCTCAGTCATTAAGTGTCTGCCTTCGGCTCAGGTCATGGTCCTAGGGTCCTGGGATCAAGCCCCACATCTTGGGCTCCCTGCTCAGAGGGAAGCCTGCTTCTCCCTCTCCCACTCCCCCTGCTTATGTTCCCTCTCTCGCTGTGTCTCTCTCTGTCAAATAAATAAAATCTTTAAAAAAAATAATAAAATAAAATAAATTCACAGCAATATGGATCCTTATATTGCCCCCCGGTCATCCCCCACCCCTCACGCTTGCACAACCACCTTAGCAACAACCCCACAAGAGTGATACATTTGCTACAGTGATGAACTTACATTGACACATTGTAATCAACAAAAGTCCACAGTTTACATTAGTAAACTCCTGGTGTTGTACATTCTGTGGGCTTGGACAAATGTATAATGGCATATATCTATCTTTGTAGTGTCATACAGAGCATTTTCACTGTCCTAAAAATCCTCTGTGCTCCGTCTATTCATCCCTCTCCGTCCCCTGCCAGCTCCTGGCAACCATTGATCTTTTTGTCTCCGAGATTTTGCCTTTTCCAGAACGTCATACAGTTAGAATCACACAGTATACAGCTTTTTCAGATCTACTCTTTTCACTTAGTAATATGCATTTATTTCCCTCATGCATTTTCATGGCTTAATAGCTCATTATTTTTGGCACTGATTAATATTCCATTGTCTGGATGTACCACAATTTACTTAGACATTCACCTACTCAAGGACATATTGGCTGTTTCTAAGTTTTGGCAATTATGAATAAAGCCACTATAAACATTTGTGTGCAGGTTTTTATGTTAACATTCATATTTTTTCCCCTATCACATTAGCTTTTTGAAGAGACAATACCAGTTACCTGATGATTTTCTTCAGGGATTCATATATTATACTAAGCCTTGTATTTTCTGTAGTGATTTTTTTTTTGACTTGATTAGATTGATAGGGCTGTGTATGCATGTTGTATCATATTAGGAGGCACCTGACAAAAGGTCATCCTAATATTCGTGGTGTTTCACCATGGTCCTTCCTTCCCTCCCCCTTCCTTCCTTCCTCCCTCCCCCTGCCTTCCTTCTTTCCTTCCTTCCTCTCCCTCCCTTCCTTCTTTCTTCTCCCTCCCTTCCTTCTTTCCTTCCTTTTTAATAATCTCTACACCCAATGTGGGGCTCGAATCATGACCCCATGATCAAGGGTCGCATGCTCCACCAACTGAGCCAGCCAAGTGCCCCTGGTGGCACATTGTTTTACCCCTTGCAATTAATAAGTAATTTTCAGGATCCTACTTTGGAACCTGTGAGTATCCTGTAACCTAATAACTTTCACCTAATTGCCTCCACTGATGTTCCTCATCTAAATCAGTGATTATATTGGGAGGGGGCAAAGTCCATAAGACTTAGTGAGGTCGTCTAGGGAGAGAGTGAGTGTAGTTAAAGAAGAAAGTCCAGGGCGCCTGGGTGGCTCAGTTGGTTAAGCAACTGCCTTCGGCTCAGGTCATGATCCTGGAGTCCCGGGATCGAGTCCCACATCGGGCTCCCTGCTCAGCCGGGAGTCCGCTTCTCCCTCTGACCCTCTTCCCTCTCGTGCTCTCTCTCATTCTCTCTCTCAAATAAATAAATAAAATCTTAAAAAAAAAAAAAAGAAGAGAGTCCAGGTTCAACTCCTTACTCCAATAATAACAAGCCAGGTATAGGATGGTGCAGCAAAGGAGAAAAGCAACAGTTAGGTGAAAGGAAAACCAAGTACATGGCTTCAGCTCTCTGGAAAAGAGAGCATTCCAAGAAAGAGCAAGTTCTATTAGAATAAGATGAAACTAGATAAGTGCCCTTTGGATTTGGTAAGATAGAATTCACTGGAGAAATTGGCAGGAGCTTTGCAGAGGACTGGGGACAGAAATCAGACTATAGTGGGTTAAGAATGAGAAAGACAAGGGAGAAAGAGCTATACTATGTACCTTTTTCAGAGATGGCTTTATTTACTTTTTAAGATTTTGTTTATTTGAGAGAGAGAGAGAATGAGCCCACTGGAGTGGGGAGGGGCTGAGGGATAAGATTCCCCACGGAGCAGGGGGTCCCACTTGGGGCTCCATCCCAGGACCCTGAGATCATGACCTGAGCCGAAGGCAGACACTTAACTGACTGAGCCAGGCACCCCTCAGAGGTGGCTTTAAATATCTCTAGCTTGGGCTTGTCCATAAATACTGTTTTTCCCAAATTTTACACTTATTTCTCTTCCTTTGGTCATTTCTCTCAATGTGAGTTTTAAAATACAGTGTAGTGAGATAAGATTTTGAAATATTAATCTTTGTATTTTTTAATTTCTTATAGCACCCTCTTAATTTTCTCCTACTCACTTTGCAGCATCTACAGAGCCAGGAGGAGAATTAAGATAGTTCAAGTGAAAACACACAAAACCAGCAAGTATTTGTCCTGCTGTTGTTATTCTTTTGAATCTAAAGCTAATGAGGATTATGAAGTGGATGGGGGTGACAGAGAATCAGTCCTTTCTCCCTGATTCAGGGAGAAGATATAAACATTTTTGTGACTGAGATCGGAAGAGAGGGTATTGGAGACACCCTATCATAATAGTCTCCAGAAAATCAGTTGACAAAATTTGACTTGTGATTAAGGCTCAGGTGACTCCTAATTTGAAGGAATGTTAGACTTGGGGTCTCAATGAAAACTTTTGTAAGGAGAGTGAATGTCTCCATATCTTTGGGCTCTGGGTCCTTCTCTTTTACTTTGCCACTACTTTGGGGGCCCCCACCCTATTTCCAGGAGATATTCCCACAGAAGTCATGAATAGCAATAAGAATAGAGGATCTGGAGTGAGGGTTTCCAGGGATGGTGAGGAAGGAGGCAGGGCATCTCAAACTGTGGACAATGCTCTCTTGTCAATAGTGTGAACATGGACAAGTAGTCAAGGTTAAGGGCTAACGTGGATATACAGGGCCTGAGTTGAACTAGACATGGCCCAGGCTTCCTATCACTTGGGTTTTTACCTGTCAGCCTCAGCACATACAGGCCAGGTCCTCCTGCATGTTCCCTGGGAGGCAGCATGCCGAAGACCTGGAAGCAAAAGCTTGAAGTGTTAATACAAAGTCCAAAGTTCAGCTCTTTCTTTCTAAAGAGACCTCATCCACACCTTCAGTACACACTAGGTTGGCATTCCCTCAGAAATGTAGTCCATTGGGGTGCCTCGCTGGCTCAGTCGTTAAGTGTCTGCCTTCAGCTCAGGTCATGATCCCAGGGTCCTGGGATCGAGCCCCACATCGGGCTCCCTGCTCAGCAGGAAACCTGCTTCTCCCTCTCCCACTCCCCCTGCTTGTGTTCCCTCTCTCTCTGTGTCTCTCTCTGTCAAATAAATAAATAAAATCTTAAAAAAAAAATGTGGTCCATCCAGGTAATGATCCTGGAGTCCCGGGATCATTACCTGAGCTGAAGGCAGTCGCTTAACCAACTGAGCCTCCCAAGCACCCTGGAAGTTTTAAAATATATTCCCTGCGTTTTGCTAACACTACCTCAGAGTAGCGTCTGAGAAGCTTCTAGTCTTGAAAGGCCACATATTAGAAAGTGTTTATATTAAGGCCTAACGAAGATTTACAGATACTCAGCTCCTAAACTAGGCTTCTGATCTAGGCCTTAAGTAATTGAGGTGACCTCAGTTTTCCTCCTATTGCAGATAATACTTTCTTTTTTTTTTTTTAAGATTTTATTTATTTGAGAGAGAGAGAGTGCAGGGGGAGGGGCAGAGGGAGAAAATCTCAAGCAGACTCTCCCCACCAAACACGGACCCCGACTCAGGGCTCAATCTCACAACCCCGAGATCATGACATGAGCCGAAATCAAGAGTTGGACGCTTAACTGACTGAGCCCCCAGGTAAGAAGTTCTCCTACAAAATTGTTTGAAAGCAAAAGGCGATGTAGGTCCTTGATTAGCTAAGTAGTTACTAAGATCTTGGTTTGCAAAGTACTTTGTGATCTAGCAGGCGTTTCCAACCCCTTTCAGGTCAGGTGAGGAGGTGAGTACTAAGCTAGGACTGGAAGAAATGGGTAGGAGTGAGTCAGATGAGGATCAAGGATGAGGATTCAGTGGAAATGTATTATCAAATGGGAAGGTAAGAGAGTTTGCCTCATTTAATAAACAATATTTAGTATCCCCGGGAGAAAAGTGGCAAGAAGTTGAACTGCAAGAATAAGTAGATCTGATTGTGTGAATAATAATGAGCAAATTGCATTAATACAAAAATGTGATCTTTAACCTGTGACAATAGTGAGCCATTAAAGGGTAATGGATCAGCATCAGATGTTTCTGAATGTCACATTGACTGCTGAGTGGAAAATTAATTCTATGGAAATAAACCAGAAGTCAGATCATTTATCCAATAATATTTACTAGTACCTAATCTGCGTTAGACACTGTCTAGTTGCTAGAAGAAAAAAAAAGATAATAATCCAGGTAAAAACAGAAGATGGCTATTTTCTTTCCAATACAGGGCTTGAACTCATGACCCTGAGATCAAGACCTGAGCTGAGATCAAGAGTCAGATACTTAACAAACTGAGCCACCCAGGTGCCCCAGAGGGAGGTTATTGATATCTCTAACTATAATGACAGATTTTTCTATTTCTCCCTGAAAATCTATCAATTTTTGATTTATGTATTTTGAAACTATTAGTGGGTGCTTTGTTTAGATTTTGTCCTCCTAATGATCTGACCCATTTATCATTATGACATGAACTTCTTTATATTCCTGGTTATATTATTTGCTCTGAAATCTGTTTTATTTGTTCTTAATATAGCCACTCTAGTTTTTTGTTTTCAATTGGTTTACATTACCCTGCCTTTTTTTTTTTTTTTAATTTGTGGTAAGGCCATTGAACAGATTTACTCTTAATAAATTTTGAGTGCAAGATACAGTGTTTTTAACTATAGGCATGATATTGTAGAGCAGATCTTGAGAACTTACTCATTTTGCATGACTGGATTAAATGGTCTCCATTTCCCCTTCCACTCAACCTCAGGCAGCCGCCATTCTACTCTCTGCTTCTATGATTTTAACAATTTTAGATAACTCATATAAGTAGAACCACATGTCGTATTTATCTTTCTGTGATTGAGTTATTTTACTTAGCGTAATATCCTCAGGGTTCACCCATGTTGTTGCATATGGCAGGATTTCCTTCTTTTTTTAAGGCCAAATAATATTCCACTGTATTTTCTTTATCCATTCATCTGTCATTGGACATTTAAGCTGTTTCCACATCTTGGCTATTGTGATTAATGCTGCAATAAATATGGAAATGCAAGTATCTCTTTGTGATTCTCATTTCAGTTCTTTTGGATAGATACTCAGGAATGGGATTCCTGAATCATATGGTAATCCTATTTTAAATTTTTTGAGGAACCTCTGTACTATTTTCCATAGTGGCTGCACTATTTTACATTCTCACCAACGATGTACAAGGGTTCCAATGCTTCCATACCCTTGCTAACACTTTTCTCTCTTTTTTTTTGGATAATGCCATCCTAACAGGTGTGAAGTGATATATCTATGTGATTTTGATGTGCAATTCCCTGATGACTAGTCCCTCTGAGCATCATTTCCTATACCTGTTTGACATTCGTATGTCTTCTTTGGGGAAGTATCTATTCAAATTCTTTGCCCATTTTTACATCAGGTTATTATTATTTTTTATCTTTTTGCTACCGAGCTGTAGTTCCTTATACTTCTTGGAAATTAACTCCTTTGATATACAGTTTGCAATTATTTTCTTGAATTCTTTTCACTCTGTTGTTAGTTTGTTATGCAGAAGAAAAAAACCCACAAAGTCTCACTCGTCCAGTTTTGCTTTTGTTGACTTTTGGGATCATAACCAAGAAATCATTACCAAGGCCAATGTCATGAAGCTTTCCTATTATATTTTCTTCTAGTTGTTTTATAGTTTAAGGTCTTTGAGATGATTTTTTGTGTATGGTTCACTGTTTTGCATTTAGATATCCAGTTTTCCAAACACTATTTGCTGAAGACACTCTCTGGTGCTTACTTATATTCTTGGCACTCTCAACCAGTTTCTGGATTGCTCACAAAGGGAATTTGTCTCTGTATTACCGCTGACTTGGTTGGTACGTTTATGGGGTGGGGGAGGAGGGTCCAAGGCTTCTATTCTGCCATCTTGCTGATGTCATGTCTCAGCATGGTATATCTTTTAGCACTGTTTTATGGGGCACCTGGGTGGCTCGTCGGTTAAGCGTCTGCCTTCAGCTCAGGTCATGATCCCAGGGTCCTGGGATCGAGCCCCATGTTGGGCTCCCTGCTCAGCAGGGTGTCTGCTTCTCCCTCTCCCTCTGCTCTCTCTTGCTTACTTTCGCAAATAAATAAATAAAATCTGAAAAGCAAAACAAAACACTGTATTACTTTTCACCTATTTTTGTCTTTATATTTGAAGTGCATTTTTTTCTAATTTCTACATTTCTTCTGAACCTGTGGCTTATAATAGCATACCAACCTTATAAATCAGTTATTTTAGATGAAGAATCACCACTTTCTAAATAATATACTACCATGTGTGATTCTGGGGACAGGTAGGGAGGGGAGAGGAGAGACAAGAAATACACCTTAAATAGAACCATTAATGTAATTTCATGTAATACAAGTTGAATAATGGGGTAAATGACTTAATGTGTGGTTTTATTTCATGTTACACAAATATTAATCAAGCAGCCAGTAGTCAGATGCCAAACACTCTAAGACAAATTCTCTTGAAGACAGTTTCTCAGATTTTTAGTGTATCTAAGATTTGACTGCACAGTTTGTAAAAAAAAAAAATGCAGATTTTCAGGCTAAACTTCAGATTTTAATTTAGTAGGATTGAGATGGAGTCAAGGAATCTGCAAATTACTGACCAACTCAGTGACCCTGACAGGAGACAAAGAGATCACTATGGAGTTAGGCATACCCTTATTTCTTTTTTTTTTAAACATTTATCTTCTTTTTAAAATTATTTATTTATTTATTTATTTGAGAGAGAGAGAGAATGAGAGATAGAGAGCACGAGAGGGAAGAGGGTCAGAGGGAGAAGCAGAACCCCCGCCAAGCAGGGAGCCCGATGCGGGACTCAATCCCGGGACTCCAGGATCATGACCTGAGCCGAAGGCAGTCGCTTAACCAACTGAGCCACCCAGGCACCCAGGCATACCCTTATTTCTTATTTGAACTGGATAAATGGATGATGGGTACAACAGGATGAATATTATTAGACAATCCAAGTAGAGGCAAGAACAAGCCAAGGTGTTTTAGCCTAGCTTAAGAGGTTCAGATTAGAAAAGGCCTCTGGTATCAAACTAAAAAACCTATAGATTAGAATCTTGAAACTGTCTAAGGATTCAGAGTAGGGGAATAAAAATCTGAAAAATTTTTAAAGGAATGTTTATTGGATGGGATGAGTTGTAAGTTGGAAAGCCAGTGAGAAGGTGTATAATGAGGTGATAAAGGTAAGCATCAAGGAGGAGGTACAGACAATAGAAAATAAAATGTCAGAAGTCATACTGGTAAAAAATATTGAACTTCCTTCCCTTCACATTCCTAAGAATAGAAAGTTAATATTAAATACATTAAAAATATTCATTACAAACATAATAATAATAGCAACAATAATAATAAAAATAGTAAGAATGAAATAATAATCTTTAACAGGTCTTTCAGATGTTTACTTGCATCATTCTTGAAACTCCATAGGAGCTCAACAGCAGTTTGTATTGCCTGGAAGAAATATTAAAAAGAGGTTATTAGTCTTCTAAACTAATCCATCAGTCATTATAAACTAAAAACAGGCATTTCCTATCTTCTTTAAGGCAGGTGAAGCAATGTCTGCATTCTGTAGCATAATTATATATATATATATATATATATATATATAAATTTTTTAGTTTTATTTATTTAAGTAATCTCTATACCCAATGTGGGGCTCAAACTCATGACCCCGAGATCAAGAGTAGCATGCTCCTCCAACTGAGCCAGCCAGATGCCCCACATAATTATATTTCTTCATTCACTATTTTAACCAATTTTGATTTATTGTCAAAGATAAAAAGATTCATAGTCAAAAAAGAAAACTACTTGTCCACAACTACAAATTCGACATTTAGGTTAAAAATTTAAGGGTATGAGAAAGGGAACAATTCTGGGGGTAGGGTGGGGTTTGGGTGGGCAGGTAGGAGCAAAAATGTCAGACAAGGCTTCAAGGAAGATGGGACCTGAACTGGGCTTGAAGGTGGGATCTAGACATGTGGAAAATAGAGAGTACAGAAGGAGGAAAAGGCATTTTACACAAAAATCTTAGTATGGATTTTGTACATCAGTAACTGTCAACAAATTCTCACAGTTTGTAAAAATGGATAACTTGTGACATGCTGTGAAACCAAATCTAAAGGAAGATGTCACTTATGCATTTATTCCTTTCTTACCTTCTTTCAACGGCGTTTTGAGAGCAAAATTTTCTTTGCTTTCATGAAGAAAAGCCTTCGAAGGATCAAAGTGTTTGATACCAAGAACTTTATTCAATTCCTCCTGTAGTTTTGTCTCACTTTGTTTTCTTTTAGCAAGCTGAGAGCGGAGTTTTGACACCTCCTATGTAAGAAAAATATAGACAATAAACAAGAATTAAAGTTCATGTTGGTGAACTGTGTTATCCATGTTACCAACAAATTCCAAAGTTGCTCATCTACCAAACCAAAAGGCAAAAATCTCTACTAGATACAGGATTTAAGACTACAAATTAAAAATGACTCTGAAGGGCTGTGACAGAGGAGATAATGAGACATTTAAATCTTCTTGCCCCTCTACAGTGGCAAACATACAAAGCTATGTTTCTGATAAAAGGTCATCTCCAAATGAAATGCAGAGGCCAACCTCTGGCATGACAGCCTCAGAAGCTCCACTAACCTGCTTCCCAGGGAAATTAAAAATTATAAAAAAGGCAACCATTTAAAGCCTGTAAAAATGGTCCTAAGGCAAAATGGCCAATGAAGAAATCTCTATTCAAGCAAATCTAGAAAAATACGGTAAAAAAAGTTAAGGGTCTGTGGTATTTGAACCAACCCTGCTCCTTAGCGAGGTAAAAACCCTACACCAGACAGCTGCAGTGAAGAATATGGCGCCCTCTCTTCCTCCAGCACCCACTCAGAGGCTTTTCCTGCCAGAAGCTGGACATGAGCATTTCTCTTCTCACCCCCAGCTACCTGTTGCCGAGGCCATGTCCCAAGTAAATGTGGCTGAGAGGTGAAGGATCCTTTCTTCCGTAGAACAAAGGGCTCTACCTTAGGAGCTGTGTGCTGAAAATGCTGAGACCCTGATCACCTTTGCCTGGGCTCATAAAGTGATGATTCCATGCCAGGGAGAGAACCTCAGGCTGTTCCCCTTTTCCCTCTCCCCCAAGTCCACCAAGCACTCAGTTCCTAGGCCAGATGTGTCGCTCAGAGAAAAGCTGGTCATCTTCTCCAACTTCAGCTCCAGAGCCCTGTCTCAGAGATTTTATCTGGAGGGGAGAAGTGGGCTTTAAAACACATAGCTCCTAATTTCTTGCCAGAGGGGCTGATTTCACTTGGAACAGAACTGAGAGAAGTTCAAGCTGGAAGAACAGTAGAGCTGGTGGTGTAAGGGAACTGGGAGGTGATTCAAAATATAGGCTAAATGGTAGGTTTAAAACTGGTGAATAAGACGGCTGGGAGGAGCCCTCCTGGAGTCAGAACATAATTATTGAACTCAGACACAATTCCAGTGGAAGAGCCAGAATTTACTTGGGTTAGTTTGTAGAGCAATTATACTCCAGGGCACTGTTGAAAATAAAAGAGCAATAAGCAACTAGTTATCTAGCAACTAGCAGTTTAACAAGTCATCAGGGAAATAGAGGAAGACAGCCTTACCAAAATCAGCGTCATGCCAGGGTGACTGTGGGCATATTCTAAACTGAACCTCCCTGAGTAGCAACATCAGAGGCACAACACTACTGGGAGTGGAGAGAAGGAATAGAATTCACTAGCACAATCCAGCCAATTACTAAACAAATGGACAAGAAAATAACAATGGACCTGGAAGGAGAGGGCTGTAGAAGTGCTATAATATGTAATCTAAAATACCCACTATCTGACAAAAATGTACAAAGACACAGGAAAGCATAACCTATACATTGGAAAAGAGGAGGGAACAAAAACTGCCTGCAAGAGTAACCAGATATTGGACTTATCCAAAAAATATTTTAAAGTAGCCATTATAAATATATTCATAGGGTGGCGCCTGGGTGGCTCAGTCGTTAACGTCTGCCTTTGGCTCAGGTCATGATCACAGGGTCCTGGGATCGAGTCCCGCACTGGGCTCCCTGCTCCGCGGGAAGCCTGCTTCTCCCTCTGCTGCTCCCCCTGCCTGTGTTCCCTCTCTCCCTGCCTCTCTCTCTGTCAAATAGATAAATAAAATCTTTAAAATATATATATATATTCATAGAACCAAAGGAACCCCCCCAAAAAAGTGAGAATACTCAAATTACTAGAATCAGAAATGAAAGAAGGGATATGATGACTGACCTTACCGAAATTATAAGGATTATAAAAAAAGTACTATGAACAGTTATATATCCATAAATCAGGTAACATAAATGAAATGGACAAATTCCTAGAAAGACACAAACTACTGAAACTGTCTCAAAAAGAAAGTCAATATGAATAGACTCATAAGACATGAAAAGATTGAATAGTCATCAAAATCTACCCACAAAGAAAAGTTGAGGTCTGGATAGCTTCACTACTGAATTCTATTGCACATTCAGTGAAGAATTAAACCAAGTATTCACAAACTATTTCAAAAAGCAAAAAAGACAAAATCTTTCCCAACTAATTTTATGAGGTCAGCATTATCTGGATACCAAAACCAGACAAAGATAGTACATAAAACCTATAGACCAGTATCTGTTGGGAATATGGATGAAAAAAATCCTTAGCAAAAATTAGCAAGGTGAATCCAGCAACTTTATAAAAAGGGAATTATACACCATGACCAAGTGAAATTTATCAGAAATGCAGGGTTAATATCCAAAAATCAATTTAAGAAATCATAGCAATAGAAAGTCATGTGATTATGTTATAGACACAGAGAAGGCATTTGACAAAATTTAACACTTTCATGATAAAAACCCTAAAAAAACTAGTAATAGAAGGACACTTTCTCAATTTGATAAAGAATATCTATGACAGACCCACAGCTAATAGCATACTTAATGGTGAAAGTGTGAATGCTTTCCCCCAAATCAGGATCAAAACAAGGATGTTCACTCATATCACTTCTATTCAACATTGTCTGGAGGTTCTACCCAGGGAACTTAGGCAAGAAAAAGTAATCAAATGCATTGAAGAGAAGTAGAACTATCTCTATTTACAAATGATCTTCTATACAGAAAATCCTAAGGAAGCCACTAAAAAACTATTACAACAAATAAATGAGTTCAGCAAGATTGGAGAATACTAGACCAGTATACAAAAATCAATTTTATTTCTATACACTTGCAATGAACTACCCAAAAATGAAATTAAGAAAACAACTTCACATACAACATTACAAAGGGTAAAATACTTAGGAATAAATTTAACAAAAGAAGTGCAACACTTACATTTTGAAATGGCCAAAACATTATTGAAAGAAATTAAAGATCTAAGTAATTGGAAAAACATCTCATGTTCTTGGATCAGAAGATGTAACACGGTCAAGGGGTGCCTGGGTGGGTCACGCGTTAAACGTCTGCCTTCGGCTCAGGTCATGATCCCAGGGTCCTGGGATTGAGCCCCGCATCGGGCTCCCTGCTCAGCAGGAAGCCTGTTCTCCCTCTCCCACTCCCCCTGCTTGTGTTCCCTCTCTCCCTGTGTCTCTCTCTGTCAAATAAATAAATAAATAAAATGTTAAAAGAAAAAAAAAGATGTAACACAGTTAAGATGGCAATACCCCAAGCCTATCTACACACTCAACAATTCCCATATGAATTTTAAATGAGTTCTTTGTAAAAGTTGAATAGCTGGTTTGGGAATTCATACGGAATTGCAAGGAACCCAGAATAGTCAAAACAATCTTGAAAAAGGAGAAAGTAGGATGATTCATGTTTCATGGTTTTAAAACTTACTACAAACCAACAGTAATCAAGACAGCGTAGAAGTACAAGGATATATCAGTGGAATACATTTGAGAGTCTAGAAATAAACCATAAGTAAACGATCAACTGATTTTCAACAAGGGTGTCAAGACCACTCACTGGGGAAAGAATAGTCTCTTTAACAAATGGCATGAGAACAACTAGATATCCACATGCTAAAGAATACAGTTGAGCCCTTACTTCACAGTGTATATAAAACCCTCAAATGGATCAATGACCTAAATATAAAAGATAAAACTGTCTGTAAAACTCTTAGAAGAAAACAGGGATAAATCTTCATGCCCTAGGATTTGGCAAAGGATTGTTAAATGTCAAAGAACAAGAAGCAAAGGAAAAAATAGATATACTGGACTTAGTCAAAATTTTGTGCTTCAGTGAACATCATTAAGAAAGTAAAATGACAATGTACAGAATGGGAGAAAATATTTTCAAGTAATACATCTGATAAAGAACATAAACATATAAAGAACTCTCATAATTTATTTAAAAACAAACAAACAAACAGTAATCCAATTAAAAATGGGCAAAGGATATAAATAGTTCTTCCAGGAAAGACATACAAATGGCCGATAAGCACAAGAAAAGATGGTCAACATCATTAATCATCAGGGAAATGCAAGTCAAAACCACAATTAGGTATCTCTTCACATCCACTAGTATGGTCAGAACGAAGAAATCAGGTAATAAGAAATGTTGGTGAGGATGTGGAAAAACTGGAACCCTCATATATTGCAGGTAGAATATAGAAAGATACAGCTGCTTTGGAAAAGAGTTCCTCAAATGATTAAACATAAAGTTACCAAGTTACCAAGCAATTTCACTTTTTTTTTTTAAAGATTTATTTATTTATGTGAGAGAGAGAGAATGAGAGAGAGAGAGCACGAGAGGGAAGAGGGTCAGAGGGAGAAGCAGACTCCCTGCTGAGCAGGGAGCCCGATGCGGGACTCGATCCCGGGACTCCAGGATCACGACCCGAGCCGAAGGCAGTCCCACCCAGGTGCCCCAGCAATTTCACTCTTAAGTATAACCCAAGAGAAACCAAAACATACGTCCACACAAAAACCTGTACATGAATGCTTATAGGAGCATTATTCATAATAGCCCAAAGGTGGAAACAAGTCAAATGTCTATCAACTGACAAATGGATAAATAAAATGTGACATATCCATATAATGAAATATTATTAGGTCATAAAGAGGAATGAAGTACTCATATGTGCTATGACATGGATGAACTTTGAAAACACTGTTAAGCAAAAGAAGCTAGTCACAAAAGACCACATATTATTTGAGTGCACAAATAGGAAATATCCAGAATAGGGAAATTTATAGAGACAGAAAGTAGATTAGTGGTGGGAGGGGTGAATGAGGAGTCAGGGAGATGACAGTTAAAAGGCAAGGGGTTTCATTTTGAGGTGATACAAATGTTCTAAAATTGACTATGGAGATGGTTGCATATCTGTGAATGTACTAAACACCAGAGTTGAATACTCTAAATGGGTGAAGTGTATGGTATGTGAATTATATCTTAATAGAGGTGTTAAAAAAAACTTAAATGCTTAGCTATCTTCTTCTTAAGTAATCTCTACACCCAATATGGGCTTGAACTCATGACTCTGAGATCAAGAGTCACATGTTCTACCAACTGAGCCAGCCAGGTGCCACAAATGCTTAAACTATTTTTGAATACGGCTTATCTTTATGATATTTATTTATACCAAGGACTTTGCTATTTTGCAAATAGAAATGGATGTGTAAAGCCTTATGAACTCTTCCAATTACACTAGTGATTTTCAATATACTAATGAGGTAGTTGGAAAACCTGGGAACATTAATAGCCATCTGGTCAACACTCTAAAATAAATCCATAATTCTCAGATGGATGTTCCTCTATAAACTTAGTTTTTTCTGATACCGAAGTCCTTCCTTAAACTCAAATTTTATAGTTAGAATAACAAATGCCCCACCCTAATACCTTCAATAGAACTAAGTGTTATTTTACAAACCGATTTGAGTTGGCTATTTTCATCTTTCAGTTTCACAACATGCTTGATTTTTTGCTTTAGATTTTGATGACCCAGTAATTTAGCATACGAATCTCTTAGTTTATTTAGTTGTTCCTGAGCTGCACCATGTTCATTCAACAAAGCCTGTTTCTCTGCTTCAAATGCATCCAGTTGTAGCTGAAAAAGATTTTTTTAATAGACTTAGAAATGTTAAATTTACTTGTCTCATATAAACGACAAAGGAAACTCAAGTACCAAAAAAAAAAAAGGATGGACAAAAACAGATCATGCTGACATATCCTCAGGGCTCTCCATAAATTCTGTGAGACTCTTTAAAAAAACTTTGGTGTATTTCATTTTTAAGATCACTAAAACAGAGGGAAAGAATCAGGGAAAGAAGGCCAGCTAGCCAGCCTAATCTGTGTATCAGCCGGATCATCATATCATAACCAATACTGTCCTCCCACTTTTTTACGTGCTGAGCTTAGCATTTATCCTTTTTTATTTTAAGATCAGTATATTAATTTGAGAAACACAGAAAGATCATAACAAAATTAAGGATCACAAATTTACATAAATTATCGAAAATTTCTATCAGGAGAGCCTTCTAAGCTATCAAGTCTCTTATTAGAAGGTAATTTTTAGCCTATAAAGACTACACAAAAAAAGTATGAATAATTTAAAAAATTTATAAGTCTCCTCTAATAATGAGTTAAATTGGCACTGTAAATATACAGCAAAATGATCTTTCAGAAAAATCAAGTCACTGGGGTGACTATGACAGGGAACAAAGTGAATGCCTAAAACAAACACAAGTGAGTATAGACCCTACTGACAAACCTGAAAAGGTTTCGTTTTATTATATAGTTCTTCATAAAGGAGACGCCACTTATTCATTTCCTCAGTTAACTCTGCCACTGTGTTTTGTTTTCCAGCTTTTCTGTAAGGGGAAATGAAATTTAAAAACATAGTGTATTAGAAAACATTACTGAGGTTATATGGCAGTCAGGTTCTAAACCTAGATTACCTTGCTTCTTCCTCTTCCAGTTGTTTCTTGAACTCTTCACCTTGTTGCTTGAGTTGGTTCTGCAAGTCAGTTATTGTTTTAAGAGAAGAGACTGTGATTTCTTTAATTTCTGCTTCTTTAAGTGCTGACTTGGTCTGCAGATCTAGAAGCATCCTTGAGTTTGAGAGAGAAGAGTCCACTAAACATTTTATAGCCATTTTAGTAACTTTTCCCCTTTTTTACTTAAAAAAACAAAAACAAAAACAAAAGAAACAAAACGACTCAAGGAACTCTCCAAAAATTGTACTTCTTTAACTGTGTAAACTCTTAATTTGCAATTGAAGATCACCCAAAGCGAGTCATGAAATTACAATTCCTTGCATCATTTAATAGCTGGTTTTCAACAACATTAAATTATCTTAATGGTTCTAACGCTACAAGTGTGGGCAGGTTTTAGTTCTCCCACATACCTTGCGTATTCTTGATTTGAGGTCTCAACTGCCAATATCTGATAATGAATGTCCTCTGCATTTTTCTCGGCCTTGGCCACTTTTTCCTGAAGTGATGAGTTCTCCAGCTTAAGATCTTCTATCTCACTAGCTGTTAATGCTTTATAACTTATTAAAAGGAAAATAAAAAGTTGAAGGATTTTTCTAACTACTGTATGCATGATAAATATATAGCTCATTAGTTTATATTTTATACAGTTTAAGGTAACACAAACAAAACCTTAGAAACCATGCATTTACACAGGTAAGAATTCAGTATTCTGAGGTCAGTACTAATGAGCTTATATGGCATATGCTGTTCATTTAAAGAAAAAACAAATCGAGTGCCTACTATGTGTATGAAGTATACCAAACATGAAAATTACTCCAAAACAAATAAATATATGATCCCTGCACCTATTGTCACAAAGTTTATGGTCTTGTGGGAAGATAGGGAAATGCCTCTCCAGGTCTTCACAAAAAAATGTGAAAATATATGTATAATAAGATTTGTGTTATGAAGAAAACTAGAGGGGCGCCTGTGTGGCTTAGTTGGTTAAACATCTGCCTTCGACTCAGGTCAGGATCCGAGTCCTGGGATGGAACCCTGCAAAGGGCTCCCTGCCCAGCAAGGAGTCTGCTTCACTCTCTCCTTCACACCTCCCCTATACTTGTGCGTGTCCACGCACTCTCTCGCTCATAAATAAGTAAATACATCTTAAAAAAAATGAAAAGCAAAGAAAAAGAAAACTAAAGAGCAGAAAGCTGACAAACGGGAACATACTGTTTTTGGCGATTCAGAAAAGGCCTTTCTGAGGAATTTATAGTTAGGCTGAGATGTGATAGGTAAAGAAAAGTTAGCTAGGGTTCAGGTGAAAGTGGTTCAGAGGGAAAAGATGCATATGTGCTCTGAGGCAGGGAGAACACAGTGCTGAGAGATGAAACTGGAATGTAATGAAGCAGGGATGCAGGAGCAGATGCTAGAGGCATGAGGCCAGTGTGGAGTACATCAGCCTAGGTGAGTGGTAAAGGACGGTTAGACAAGGAGTTGGCAATGGAAAGATGTGAAATCTCTTTTGAAGGCAGAATTGCAAATTTCATGGAATAGGTTGGATGTTGGGAGAAAGGGAGAGAAAATGATTAAAGATGACTCTCAGAATTATGGAATGAGAAGCTGGGAAGAGGGAGATGTCACTGACTGGAATAAAAAGGAATGAGGGAAAGGTAGAAAAAGACAAAGAAAATCAAGAGTTGTTTCGGACAGGTTAATGTTACATGGTAGGGAGATACCTACTTGGAGATGTCAAGTGGGCAGCTGGATATATGAGTATAAAGCTGAAAGAAAAGATCAGGTTTGAAGAAATAAATTTTAATGCTATTAGCATACTGATGGTGAGTGAAGTCATAGAATGGCTAAAAACTTCCCAAGGCACAATTTTTCAAAGTAGCAGGAAAGGAAATCCCTTCACAGGGTTGAAAACAGTACTAAAATATAATTTTTATTTATGCTTGGACATATATAAATAGAAATATATGTACACATATACATTATAGGTACACATATACATTATATGCAGTAGATTGTCCATATGGAAAAACAAAAATAAATTTGTTCCCTATATCACTGCATACACAAATCTGGATGGAAAAAAGAAACTTAAAAATAAAAGGTAAATACCTTTATGTTCTTGGGATGATAGAAAGAAGTTCTTAAACTACAAGCAAACATGTTCATAAAAAGTCATAAATTCAAACATTAAAATCAGGGTGCCAGGGTGGCTCAGTTAGTTAAGTGTCCAACTCTCGATTATGTCTTGGGTCATGATCTCAGGGTTGTGGGATCGAGCCCTGCGTGGGCTCAGTGGGGAGTCTGCTTCTCTACCTCTTCTTCTGCCTCTCCCCGTCTCACTTGTGTGTACTCTCTTTCTCAAATAAATAAATCTTAAAAAAAATATTAAAATCAAGAATTTCCATTCATCAGAAGAAACCATAAAGAAAATGAAAGGATAAGCCACACTTTGGTGGAAGATATTTACAACCCATATTGCTGATAAAAACTTTACAATCAGGAAAAGATACTAATTCTATAGAGAAATGAATAAAAGTCATATATAAGCCTTTTATGGAAAAGCGGAGGTGGATTATCCCTAGGAAAAAGTCATTTTACACTAAGTACACTGGTAAAATCTAAGAAATCTAACAAGCTTTGGAGACGAAGTAGATCAATGGTTGCCCATACAACCCTAGTGAAAGTGTAGATTCTCCCTGCCACTTTGTAAAGCAATCTGGCATTAATTTTAAAGTTGAACATTTACATTTGTAGGACTTCAGGGTAATTCTTAACATGTATACTAGAAGACTACAAGAATATTCCTGAGAATACTATTAATAGTAGCAAAAGATTCTATGAAACTTTTAAAGAGTTAATATCTATTCTTCTCAAACTATTCCAAAAAACATAAGAGGAAGGAAAACTTACAAATTCATTCTGTGAGGCCAGTATCACCCGAGTACCAAAACCAGATAAAGACACCACACAAAAAAGAGAACTACAGGCCATTACCTCTCATAAATATAGGTGCAAAAATCCTCAACAAAATTTTAGCAAACTGAATCTAACAACACATTAAAAAAAATCAAACACCACGATCAGGTGGGATTTATTCCTGGGATGCAAGAGTGGTTCAATAGTCACAAAACAATCAACATCACATCAGTAAGAGAAAGGATGAAAACCATATGATCATTTCAATTGGAGCAGAGAAATCATTTGACAAAGTACAACATCCATTCATGATAAAAACCTTCTGCAAAGTAGGTCTAGAGGAAACATACCTCAACATAATAAAGGCCTGATATGAAAAACCTACAGCCAACATCATACTCAATAGTGAAAAATTGAGAGCTTTTCCCCTAAGGTCAGGAACAAGACAAGGATGTCCACTCCACCACCTTTACTCAACATAGGACGGGAAATCCTAGCCACAGCAGTTAGACAACAAAAAGAAATAAAAGGCATCCAAACTGGAAAGGAAGTGAAACTCTCCCTATTTAGAAATGACTTGACATTATGTGTAGAAAACCCTAAAGACTCCACCAAAAAACTGCTAGAACCGATAAATGAATTCAGTAAATTCACAGGATTCAAAACCAATGTACAGAAATGTGTTGTATTCCTATACACTAATAATGAAGCAGCAGAAAGGAAAATTAATAAAATACCATTTATAACTGCCAAAAACAATATCTGGGAATAAACTTAACCAAAGAAGTCAAAGGCCTATACTCTGAAAACTATAAAACATTGATGGAAAAAATTCAAGACAACACAAAGAAATGGAAAGACATTCTATGCTCATAAGTTGAAAGAATATTGTTAAAACATCTATACTGCCCAAAGCAATCTACAGATGTAATGCAATCCTTATCAAAATACCAATAGCACTTTTCACAGAAGTAGAACAAACAATCCCAAAATGTGTATGGAACCACAAAGACCTCGAATAGCCAAAACAATCTTGAAAAAGAAAAACAAAACTTGAGGTACCACAATTTCAGATTTCAAGTTATATTACCAAGTGGTAGTAATTAAAACAGTATGGTACAGGCATAAAAACAGACACATAGATCAATAAAACAGAACAGAAAGTCGGGAAATAAACCCACAATTATAGGGTCAATTAATCTTGGACATAGGAGGAAGGAATATACAACAGGAGAAAGACAATTTCTTCAACAAATGGTGTTGGGAAAACTGGAGAGCTACATGCAAAAGAATGAAACTGGACCACTTTCTTTCACTATACACAAAAATAAACTCAAAATGCATTAAAAACCTTGATGTGAGACCTGAAACCATAAAAATCCTTTTTTTTTTAAAACCTCATTCTTTATTTTTTTTAAGATTTTATTTATTTATTCATGAGAGACAGAGAGAGAGAGAGAGAGAGAGAGAGGCAGAGGGAGAAGCAGGCTCCCAAGGAGCAGGGAGCCCGACGTGGGACCCGATCCCAGGACCCTGGGATCATGACCCGAGCCGAAGGCTGACGCTTAACCATCTGAGCCACCCAGGCGCCCTGAAACCATAAAAATCCTTGAAGAGAGCATAGGCATTAATCTCACATTGGTTGTAGTAATATTTTTCTAGATATGTCTCCTGAGGCAAGGGAAATAAAACCAAAAACAAACTATGTGGACTACATCAGAATACAAGGTTTTGGCACAGGGAAGGAAACAATCAACTAAACTAAAAGGTGGGAGAAGGTATTTGCAAATGACATATCCGATGATGGGTTAGTATCTAAAATATATAAAGAACTGATACAACTCAATATCTAAAAAACATATAGTGCAATTAAAAAATGAGCAGAAGACATGAACAGACATTTCTCCAAAGAAGAGATCCAGATGGCCAACAGACACATGAAAAGATGCTCAATATCACTCATCATCAGGGAAACACAAATCAAAACTACAATGAGATGTCACCTCACACTTAATCAGAATGGCTAAAATCAAAAACACAAGAAACAACAAGTGTTTATGAGGATGTGGAGAAAAAGGCACCCTCTTGCACTATTGGTGGGAATGCAAACTGGTGCAGCCACCGTGGAAAACAGTATGGAGTTTCCTCAAAAAATTAAAAATAGAACTACCCTATGACCCAGTAATCACACTACTGGGTATTTTCCCCCTAAATATAAAAGCACTAATTCAAAGGGATACATGCACCCCTATGTTTATAGCAGTATTATCAACAATAGCCAAACTATGAAAGCGGTCCAAGTGTCCACTGATAGATGAATGGATACAGAAGATGTGGTAGATATACACAATGGAATATTATTCAGCCATAAAAAAGAAATGAAATCTTGCTATTTGCAAAAGCGTGGATAGAGCCAGAGAATACAATGCTAAGTACACAAAGTCAGAAAAAGAAAAATACCATATGATTTCACTCATGTGGAATTTAAGAAACAAGCAAGCAAAAATACATAAATAAAAAAGAGAGACACAGAGAGAGATAAACCAAGAAATAGACTCTTAACCACAGAGAATAAACTGATCGTTACCAGAGGGGAGGTGGGGTGGTGGGGGGGTAGCGGATGGGGGATGGGGATTAAAGAGTACACTTATCATGATGAAAAAAAATAAATAAAATAAATAACAAAAGAAATGAAAAGCCACCCAAAAGCCCAAAGTGAGAATGGGTAAATTGTGGTAATATTAATAAAATCAAATATTCTACAGCAATTAGTATGAACAAACTATAACCTCAGTCAACAATGTGATTCAATTCTTGAAACATACATAATGCAGAATACAAAGACAAGTCTCAGGAAATGGCATACAGCATAATGACATTTTTTGGCAAGTTTCAGGAAAAAGGCAAAATTACATAATATATTTGTATGGCTACACATGCTATAAAATTATACACAGGAAAAGAGTGAGGAAATTATTAATGTAGGCTTTAAATGGTGTTATTTATTGGTGGAAAGCAGGCAGATGGGACAGTAGAGGAACTCCTATATAATACCAAGTTGTTGAAATCTTTTGGCTTACTGGTTTGGTTGTCTTACTGGCTCATGCACATTGATTTTATCTTTATGTTTTATAATTTATGTGTTGTATACCTTTTATATTTATTAAATATACTAAAATAGATATAAGACAGAGACCTCATCCCCAAATGCTCTAAATATAATAAAAATGTTTATATCAATATGCTCTTGGTGTGAGATGCACACAAATTTCTTTCTTTTTTTTTTTTTTTTTTAAGATTTTATTTATTTGAGACAGAGAGAATGAGAGAGAGAGAGCACATGAGAGGGGGGAGGGTCAGAGGGAGAAGCAGACTCCCCGCTGAGCGGGGAGCCCGATGCGGGACTCGATCCAGGGACTCCAGGATCATGACCTGAGCCGAAGGCAGTCGCTTAACCAACTGAGCCACCCAGGCGCCCCCACAAATTTCTTTAATTATCCCCTGCAATTTGTAGTTCTCCCAAAATAAACTTCTTTTTTTAAAGGGAAAATAATAAGTAGATGGAATAGGAAGTGAGGAAACGGATACAGTAATTACAGAGAAGCTTCTATAAAGACAAGCTACAAAGATGAGTAGAATTTTGGATGAAGGGTGTTGGGATTGAGAGGTGTTGCTGGATAGCTGCAGAAGGAAGTGGGGGGGGTCAAAGGAGTTAATAAAATGTATATATTTTGAAGATTTTATTTATTTGTTTGAGACAGAGAGAGCATGCATGAGTGGGCGGGGTGGGGGAGGGGAGGAAGGGACAGAAAAGGAAGGAGAGGAAGAGAGAAAGAATCCCAAGCAGACTCCACCTTGAGCATGGAGCCCGAAGCGGGGTTTGATCTCATGACCCTGAGATCATGACCTGAGCTGAAACCAAGAGTCAGATGCTTAACTGACTGAGCCACCCAGACACCACTAAAATTTAAGTATTTTATATATATATTTTTAAGATTGATTTATTTATTTGAGAGAGTATGCCAGCAGGGGGAGGGGCAGAGGGAGAGAGAGAGAGAGAGCAAGAGAAGCAGACTTCCTGCTGAGTGCAGGGCTTGATCTCATGACTCAGATCATGACCTGAGCCGAAATCAAGAGTTAGGCACTTAAATGACTGAGCCACCCAAGGGCCCCTAAAATTTATGTATTTTAAAGATAAATGCATTAACATGTTTTAATATTAATTGAAACAAATCCGCCTGAAAGGTTGAAAAGGACAAATGGAATAATGTCACTGAAGGCTAAAAGACTGGACCACTTCTCCTGTAATAGGTGGGAAGACAGGATGAGCATAAATGCAGGTGTGTTTACAGGTTTGGGAATGAGGAGATAAAAGCTTTAGAATTCTTCAGGAGGAAAAAGATGGTGTCAGGAGAGTAAGACAGAAGTGCCAAAGGTTTGAGAGCACGTGAAATTTGAAGGGGATGGCAGGAAAGGAAATTTGTATACATAGTAAGATTACCAGGGAACCCTAAATGCCTATTTATGGTTGGTCATTATGGAAGTTAGAGTAATACCAACCATTCTATTTGTGTGATTATTTTTCCAGATTTCACTAAACACTCCTCCCCACCCATATTACATTTCAGAGTGCAGGCTCCCAAAAAAAATACCTTTCAAATTGAGCAGTAACATCTCCAAGGTTTTGTACTGTACTATCATACTTCTCCTGTAAGAGCAGGGTGGCCTGACAGTGAGCAGCATTAGTTTTTTCCAGTTCAGCTTCTTTCCTAAGGAACAATTAAAAGATAAAACACTAATTACAAATCATTATTCTAAGAAAGGGATTAGTATTTACCTTTTGACACTGTGAATCATGAGTCCAATGTCTGCATCTTTGTGTATGCTACTAGATAGCTTAGATTTAACTTTATGATCTGCTTCTAATAGCATGTTTATTTATGCACTAACTTCTTTTCTGGCTTCATCTTATCTTTCCTGCCCTTATTTTACTTTTTTTATCCTAATTTACTCATTTTAAAATTTTTCTTTCAATATTATATGTACTTATGTAGGTAGTTAAAACTTTTTTTTTGGAAGAAGGTAGGGTAAAAAGACTCTAAAAACAATCTCAACTGCAGCAAACAAAAACTAAAGAATGTGAAAAATTAGCAGTTAAAAAGCACTCGGATTGAATAAAGTCTCTGCATTTAAACATTTTTATCTTTAACTACACTTGGTATTTCTTTGAAAAAAGAGTTTATAGGACTATGTAGATTTATTTTATTTCAGTAATCCACATAATAAATTGTTACTATTCAAAGATTCAATAACTTATTTGGTACATTATTATTCACTTATAGGCTAAGTCAGACAGAGAAAATAAACAACCAATCAAATTCCTTCTATAATGAGTATGGGATTTAAAAAATATACATGCCAACAGCTGGAAGCAGTCACAATCACATATAGTAAAAGATTTATGACAAAAATATTCTCTTCCCTGCCCCATAGAGAAATCACTTTCAATTTTCTTAGTTTTTCTCTTGATGCCTAAAATTTCCAGGCTGGATGGAACCTTAGAGATCATATCATTAAAACCCCTTTATTTTGTATCTAATAAAATAGAAAATTAAAGAAATTAGAATTGTCTTGCTTAGAATCACAGAGGTATTTAGAAGATCCAGCAAGGGCGCCTGGGTGGCTCAGCCGGTTAAGCGACTGCCTTCGGCTCAGGTCATGATCCTGGAGTCCCGGGATCGAGTCCCACATCGGGCTCCCTGCTCGGCGGGGAGTCTGCTTCTCCCTCTGACCCTCTTCCCTCTCGTGCTATCTCTCATTCTCTCTCTCTCAAATAAATAAAATCTTTAAAAAAATAAAAAAAAAAATAGAAGATCCAGCAATAAAATCCTTATCTCCTGAACTCTGTACCCAATTCCTTGAGTTAGAATAAATGATTGTCTCAACCTTCTTTCCTCCCTGAAACTGACATCATCTACTCAGTTTCTTAAAGTGCCTCTTCCCTGAGACTGGCTCCAGTATAGAACAATTCCCCCCGGGTCCCTGGGTGGCTCAGTTGGTTAAGCAAATGCCTTTGGCTCAGGTCATGATCCTGGAGTCCCGGGATCAAGTCCCAGGTCGGGCTCCCTGCTTAGCGGGGAGTCTGCTTCTCCCTCTGACCCTCCCCCCTCTCATGCTCTCTCTCTCTCTCTCATTCTCTCTCTCTCGCACATAAATAAAATCTTAAAAAAATTAAAAACAAACAAACAAACAAAAACAATTCCCCCTAATAACACTTTGGTAATGCTACCCTCCAAAGAAGGCATAAAACCTTTGTGTCCTTTTTATCACTGATCACCACAAGAAAATAGAAAAAGGATTTTATTTTTTATTTTTTATTTATTTTTTTAAAGATTTTATTTATTTTGAGAGAGAGAATGAGAGAAAGAGAGAGCATGAGAGGGGGTTGGGTCAGAGGGAGAAGCAGACTCCCTGCTGAGCAGGGAACCCGATGCGGGACTCGATCCCGGGACTCCAGGATCATGACCTGAGCCGAAGGCAGTCACTTAACCGACTGAGCCACCCAGGTGCCCAGAAAAAGGATTTTAGTAAAAATATCCAACAGGAGATGGATACATAGCTATGAGATACATTACAATTCTGTAGACTCATGTATAGTTCTTGGTTCTTTGTTAGAAATATTTTTAGTAAGGAAATCCCAAGGATTCAAATAACATAATTATTTTTAGTTACAACTTGAACTCAAGAATCAACCTGGATATTTTAAATAAATGTAGTGGAGAAGGATGCATAATATAATAAAAATAATATGGAATTAGAATTAAAAAAAAGTCCAAGTGGCCTGGCTGGCTCAGTCAGTGGAGTATGTGACTCTCGAACTTGAGGTTGTGAGTTCAAGCCCCACAGTGGGCATGGAGCCTACTTTAAAAGAAAAAAAAAAGAAAAGTTTGATATCTCTGAAATTTCTTATTTTTGAATATTTCCCAGGTTTGGTTATTTTTTTCTCATTTTGCTTTTTTGATTGCTACTTCTGATTACTTGTGCTCCCTCAGAAAAGGTAATTAAAGGTATGACTTATGCTATGTAATCTAATGTACACGTAGGCAAAAAATGGAAATGTTTCTTAATAAAGGGTGGGATTCTCACCTTTTTTTTTCTTCTTCTAAATCTGTTAATGCTATAATGCTGACATCCAATAATTTTAGATAACATATGAGCAGTAAGGGAATCCCAAATTTTGGTCATTTGCTTATTAACATCCTTTTAAACTTCTGGCCTTAAGAAAAAGAAAGAAGCTATGCTTCTAACTCTGGCTGTCATACTTGTTTGCACACACATTCTACGCGTATACTTTACCTCTCTATTCCTCACTTGTAAAATAATTCCAACCTCACTTACTCGCATGATTGACCTGAGAATCCTGAGAGAATATACTGGAAAATACCTTTTAACATCTGAAGCCATATTAAACACGAGGTCTAATATTATTAATACAAACCCTCTCAGCTTCTCTTCTAGGAGTTTTAGTTCTTCAGCTCGAGATTTTGTTTCCTCTTCCAACTGCCTAACTAGCCTTTCAGCTTGTTCCTCCTTTTGCTGTAATTTATCTAGCTCATCCAGTACTTGCTTTAATTCTTCCTCAAAGAGAGTCCTCTCTTTCATCATTTCCTCTTGAAAAGAACATAGCTTCTGTTGAAGACTGGAGGACAAATCCTACATCCAAACAGAAAACCACTGAAATAGTATGAAATGGCATCATGAGGCTTCTACTTAAGCACAAAAAAGAAGTACAGATAATAAAGTATGAATACAAAATTCATGAGCTTCAAAGAAACTTGAAAAATATAGATATCACCTGCATGTTGTCATGGATTATATCCTGGCACCGTGTTAACACTGTGGTAAATATTATTTCAGTCTTTTTCCTATGCATTGCACACCCACAACACATTCCTTGTAAAACTAAAATTATAATTTACAACTGACTTTCAGCATATATTTTTCTCAGATGATACTATATAAAAAGTATACTATGGGGCGCCTGGGTGGCTCAGTCGTTAAGCATCTGCCCTTGGCTCAGATCATAGTCCCAGGGTCCTGGAATCGAGCCCCACATTGGGCTCCCTGCTTGGCAGGAAGCCTGCTTCTCCATCTCCCACTCCCCCTGCTTGTGTTCCCTCTCTCGCTATGTCTCTATCTGTCAAATAAATAAATAAACTCTTTAAAAAAAAAGTATACTATGATTTTGATAGTATATAAATGTATTTTAAAGTTATATAATATACAAATAAATCACCACTGTGAAAAAATTCTAACATTAAAATAAAGTGAAGAAGACACAAATGGAGAGATAGTCTGTCCTCATGGATTGGAAAAGTTAATATTGTTAAAATATCCATACAACCATAGCAATCTATAGATTCTATGCAATCTCTATCAAAATGGGAATTTTCATAGAAATAGAAAAATGCTAAAATTCGTATGGAAACACAAAAGACCCTGAATAACCAAAGGGATCTTGACAAAGAAGAACAAAGTTGGAGGCATCATGCTTCCTGATTTCAAACTATCTTACAAATCTATAGCACTCAGAACAGTATTGGCATAAAAAAGAACACATCGAGGGGTGCCTGGGTAGGTCAGTTGGTTAAGCATCTGCCTTCAGCTCAGGTCATGATCCCAGGGTCCTGGGATGAAGCCCCACATAGGGCTCTCTGCTCAGCAGGGAGCCTGCTTCTTCCTCTCCCTCCCTCTCTCTCAAATAAATAAAATCTTAAAAAGAAATGGACAATCGATCAATAGAATAGAATAGAGCCCAGAAACAAACCCACACATATAGTCAATTAATTTATGATAAAAGAGCTAAAAATATACAATGGGAAAAGAACAGTTTCTTCAGTGAATGGTATTGGGAAACTGGAAAGCCACAAGCAAAAGAAGGAAGGTGGACCTACTATCTTATACCATAAACAAAAATTAACTCAAAATAGATTAAAGACTTGAATGTAAGACCTGAAACCATAAAACTCCTAGACGAAAACAGAGTAAGCAACTTGACATTGATCTTGGTGACGATCTTTTGGATAGGACACCAAAAGCAAAGGCAACAAAAATAAAAATAAACAAGTGGGACTGTATCAAACTAAAAAGCTTCTGTTCAGGAAAGGAAACCACCAGAAATTGAAAATGTAACCTACTAAATGGGAGAAAATATTTGCAAATAATTGTCTGATAAGGGGTCAATATCCAAAACATATAAAGAACTCTTACAGTTCAAAAGCAAAAAAGCCCCAAACAATCTGATTAAAAACTGGGCAGCAGATGTGAATAGACATTTCTCCAAAGACATACAGATAGCCAACAGGTACATGAAAAGATGCTCAACATCACTCATCATCAGGGAAATGCAAATCAAAACCACAATGAGATTCACCTCACATCTGTCAGAATGGTTATTATCAAAAGGAAAAGAAACAGGGGTGCCTGGCTGGCTCAGTTGGTAGAGAATGTGACTCTTGATCTTGGGGTCATGAGCTCAAACCCCACGTTGGGCAGAGAAATTCCAAAAAAAAAAAAAAAGGACAAGAAATAGCAAGTGTTGGCAAGGACGTGGAGAAAAGGGAACCATTGTGCACTGTTGGTGGGAATATCAATTGGTGTAGCCACTATGGAAAACAGTATGAATGTTTCTCAAAAAATTAAATATAGAACTGCCATACAATCTAGCAATTCCACTTCTAAGTATCTGAAGAAAATGAAAATACAAACTTGAAAAGATATATGCACCCAATGTACACATCAGCATTATTTACAATAGCTAAGATACGGAAAAAAGTATGTATTGATGGATGAATGGATAAAGAAAATGTGGTATATACACAATTGAATATTATTTAGCTATAAAAAAGAAGGAAATCTTGCTATATGTGATGCTATGGATGGACTTTGAGGGTACTGTAATAAATAAGTCAAAGAAAAATACTATATGATCTTATTTATATGTGGAAACTAAAAACAAATAAAAAACCCAGCTACAGAGAACAGATTGGTGGTTGCAGAGGTGGGGGTGGACAAAATGGGTGAAGGCAAAAGGTATAAACTTCCAGTTATAAAATACTTCAGTTGTGGGGATGTAATGTACAGTGGGGTGACTATGGTTAACAAGACTGTATTGCATATTTGAAAGTTGCTAAGAGAGTAGATCTTAAATGTTCTCCTCAGAAGGAAAAAAAATTCTTTAGCTTATCTATGGTGATAGATGCTAACTAGACTTATTGTGGTGATAATTTTGCAATACACACAGATATTGAATTGTTGTGTTGAATACCGGAAACTTATATACTGTTGCATGTCAATTTATACTTCAACCGAAAACAAAAAGAAAAACCTGGTATAGATATGCCCAGAGCACTTAATGAAAGAAAACAGGGCCCTTTGCCTTTAAAAAGAATGTTCACTGTAAATAAGCATTCTTTTTATCTTTACACTCCTAACAATGCATTTAGGTGACCCATCTGTTAGATACTAAGATACAAAAAAACATTTGGAGGTCGGCCAACAATAACTGTAGTTGTGGGACTGGATGGCAAAAAAATTAACAAAAAACAAAAAGAACCCAAGTAAAGTGAAAATTGCCTCTGATTATACCCCACCCCAATCTTAGTTTTCTCACCATAGAGATAACCACTAGTTTGGTATATATGCCTTCTGGTCTTTTTCTATACACTTATGTACTTAAAAAAAAAAATACACACACACACACACACACACATAAATAATATAAGCTACATATGTAAAGGTCATTTAAAAAAATCCTAAAAATAGTTGTTGAGATCTTTAAGTCAGTATATATAGATCTACTTAATTCCTTCAGTGTTTCATGTTGCCCAACAATATAATATTTCATATCTGTGCATTTGAGTACCTATTTGCTCCACTCTCATTAACATGTTATATATTATCAAATGTTTCAATTTGTACTAATCTTGTAAGGGAAAAACAATTATTTCAATTTCTTTATTACTAAGGTAGAGCATCTTTTCACTTTATAGATTATCTGAATTTCTACTTCTGAGAATGATGAATTTCCATCCTATGCCCATTTTTTTTTTTTAGTGAACTGTTTTTCTCATCAATATGTACATTATTCTTTATGTAATCCAGATTTTTAAAAACTGTCACTTTTGTTTCACACGCATTTAGACACTATTTTATAACATAACTGTAAATGCCCAAATAGTAATCTAACACAAGAATGTACAAGAAAAATATATATTTTTTTAAGATTTTATTTTTAAGTAATCTCTACACTCAACGTGTGGCTGGAACTCACAACCCTGAGATCAAGAGTCATATGCTATACCAACTAAGCCAACCAGGCATCCCACAAGAAAATATTTTTAAACAGTTTTCTTATTTTGGTTCATCAGTTGCTTATAATTTTTTCACATTATCAATAACCCTGTCATGAACATCTCTGCAGATAAATCTGTAGCATAGACAGGACTATTTACGCAGGATAAGATTCTAAAAATTGAACTGTCCGAGTGAAGGATATATACAATTGAAAGGTTTTCTGATATACATGGAAATGTTATGACATACAATAAGCACAAGTTGTTTTCTTTTTTTATATTGTAGTAAACTACCTTCTCTTGTTGCAGAAGTGAATCAGTCTGTAATTCTTTTTGTTGTAGTTTTTCATGTTCCTGTTTTTCAAGAGTAAGTTTCTCCTTTAAGTTTTGCATTTCAGAATTTAGAGTTTCATTCCGTACTCTATCCCTGTTGACAAGGTCTTCTATAAAAGTGAAAAATGCTGAAATTAGATACTAACTTTGAGAAACTGGATTTCCATATTTTTTGTTATTAGCATGTTACACAGATCAAGTATTTTGAAAGAAATAAAGCCAAAACATAACTCTGAGGTTCGTATCATTTAATATATATAATATAGTATATGTTCTATGGTATATAATAAAACCTCGAACCCTGGTTCTATATCTTCTCATTTTAAATGGCCACCCAATGGGGAAGTCAAGAACTGTACCACTGTGTATATTTCAATGAAGACAAGCAATATATTGAAATAAACAGAGAACAAACATTATAAAAGATAAAAATTCCCATATAGAGAACAGGATTTTTATGTTGTTTACATAATTATTAAAAAATGTGTTTTCATATGGCAGTACTTTCCTTAAATATTGTACATATTACTTATCTAAATACCTTTTTCTTTTTCGAGCAGCTGACACTTAGCATTCAGGTCTTCTACTTGTTTAGAACGTAAAACAACATTTTCCTCCAGAGACTGCTTAAGGCTTACAACTTCATGGTTCTTTTCTTTCAAATTTTCTTCTAACTGGGCAATATCTAGCTTGTATTTTTCCATTTGATCTGATGCACAACTGCATTAAAACAAATTATTTTGAGGAGCACATAATTTAGGCACAGAGAAAATTAAATGAAAAAGGATGAAATGATGTATTCATCACTATTCAACAAAATAAGGTCCAATTAAAAACTACTATTCATATTACCTAATTTCTTCGATGTATTCTAAAAGTTTTTCTGTTTCGGATTTTTCATCAATCTTTTCCTTCTCTATCGAAACACTGAAAAAAATGGCATATATGAATACGTAAAATAGTCACACATAATGCTTAATCTGTACCAAATAATGCCGTATCAGATAGGCTGTCTCTAGAGTCCAAATTCTTCTTTTTTTTAGTGTGTGTGTGTGTTTTAAAGATTTTATTTTTAAATAATCTCTACACCCAATGTGGGGCTCGAACTTACAACCTTGAGATCAAGAGTCGCATGCTCTACTGTAGCATCCAAATTCTTAACCATCATTTTATGTGACCTCTCAAATTGACAATTTAAAATATACAAATAGGAAACTGAAGTTTTGTTTTGTTTTTAAGCTTTCCAAATAAATTCTGATAAAAGGGTTATGATGATGAGAATTATCACCTATACAATCCTGAGTGTTAGAAATGATCTTTCTTGTTGCTTTCCTGGCTTCCCTACCCACCTCACATACAAAATAGCATTTTGTTGCTATAAAGCCTTTGTTTTAGGTTGCCTTTCTTCTAATTACTCACATGTTTACCTCCTCCAAACAATTCAAACAATGAGCAAAAACTTAAATAGACAGCTTATAAAAGGACTTATATGAATGGTCAGCGAGCACAGAAAGAGAAGCTCGACCCTTATACTAACAAAATGACACATCAGACACTACTTTCTACCTACTAGAAGGGCCAAAATCAAATAGACGGACAATATCAAACCTTGGAGAGGAAGTGGAATAACTGGAACTATCATACGCTGCTAAGTGCGACTGTAAAATGCGACAACCACTTTTGAGTTTTTTAACACATTATACATATACTATACTACCCTATGATCCAGGAATTCTAATCCTAGATGTTAATTCAAGAGAAATAAAAACTTATGTCCACAAAAAGACATGCATAGCAGTCTTATTCACAAGTCAGAAACTGACAGCCCAAATGATGATCAACAGAGAAATAGTAAACAAATGGAGCTAAATTCAGGTAGTGGAATGCTACTCAGAAATAGAGGAACAAATTATAGTACAACAGCTTTGATGAATCTCAAAACATTATGTTAAACAGAAGAAGACATGCATGCACATACTGTGATAACCATTTCCCCAAAAGGCCAAACTAATTATGATGATGGAAGTCAGAAAGTAGCTTCAGGGGTTGGGGGACATCACAATGGGGAAGGGCAGGGAAGCAGGAACGAATTTTCTGGAAGGATGGCAATGTTCTCTATCTTGTTTGGGTGGTGATTACAGAGGTGATTACAATTGTCAAAAGTCATCAAACTGAATACTTAACGCTCAGTATATTTTTTTGTAGGTAAGTTACAGCTCAGTAATAAAAAGAAGGCTAGGATTTGCATTAATCACAGCTTCCTATACCAATATTCCTCTATTTTGGTCTACCATCTCCATAAGATGGTGCTACTACAAAGATTATGAGGCCTTTCCTCATCATTTATACAGAAGATGGACAAAATTAAAACATTCATACATCTTTTCAGCGTAAAATGTTTGGGAATCATCAGGGCTCCATTGAAGAAGAGAAATAGGGCAAGCAGGGAGCAATAAGATAAGTGAAGGAAGGTTCAGTCTCAGTAAACAAGAGCAAGGTGAGAGGTAAATCAAGAATTAGTTACACTTAATAATTTCTTTTTAGTCACTCACAGTTTCCCCTCAAGTTGTGCTATTTTCCCCTGAGACTCCTCAAGATTCTTCTGAGTGACCTGCAGCTTCACCTCCATGCCTTCCTGTTTAGCCATCATACTCTACACAACAGAAATATCTGTTTTAGGAAATGAGAGATTGTTCAGACCCCCAGATCCAGGCACAGCAAACTCACCAAAAATGAGTTTTTGGTGAAAAACTCACTCACCCTCATCTTTGTTTCTCTTTTGTTTCTAAGTTTCATTAACTCGAGGCTTAGAATTCTCATAGTCTTCTGGTTACTATCTTCAGAAAACTGAGTACATGAAACAAAAAATTCAGAAATATTTTCTACTAGATCCCATATAAAAATCACAGAAATACTGATTATTCTTTTATTGGAACTATTATTTACTTACATTATACTCTGGTAGAGAAAATAGGCTTTGACCACACCAGAATTACTGATTTTATGCTATTACTGTTCTTGTCCCTCTTCTTGATTAATGTGACTTTCTGGTTTATTTAATTTTGAGGGAAGGTTTTATTTTTAAGTAATCTCCACCCAACGTGGGGCTTGAACTCACAACCCCGAGATCTGGAGTTGCATGCTCTACAGATTCAGCCAGCCAGGCGTCCTTTTCTGGTCTATTTTTGAGAGCAGCTTGGGTGGTCACCTACCTCTGCATGCTGAAGAGTCCACTGCAAGCCTCTATAACAAGCTTCTTGGAGAGTATTCTGTCAAGTGTGCTTGCTTAGCAAAATGCATCTGAATTGCCTGATCTCTTTGGAAATATGTAGGCTACAGGGTCCATCCCAGGCCTACCAAATCAGAATCTCTCTCAGTGGGACCCAGGAATCTGCTCCCTGCCCCAAGCTTAATTCTTATGCACCCTCGCTCCCTTTGTAATCAAAGAGCTCAGCACATTATAGGCCCTGAATAAGTGACTGTTATTAAACTGAACAGTGATTTATAGCCTCCTCCTACTTCAGACAAAAGCAGATGACCATGTTATGTCCTTTAAGATCTTAGTATATTAATATTAATAAACTTATCTATTAAACATATTTAGTCCACAAATTTATTCATTTCCCACTTCATTTCCAAAAGGATTTGAGATGGAAGCCTGCTGTTATGCTATTATTTATTTCAGAGAAAAATCTTTAAAGTGACCTCTAGGTATAAATTTTGCAAGTTTTATTAATGGCCTTATTTATTGGGGATAATTCTGAAGAAGGGTGAGAAAATATCAGACATTAAAACAAAAGTCAGAGGGGGAGACGAACCATGAGAGACTATGGACTCTGAAAAACAAACTGAGGGTTCTAGAGGGGAGGGGGGTAGGGGGATAGGTTAGCCTGGTGATGGGTATTAAAGAGGGCACATTCTGCGTGGAGCACTGGGTGTTATGCACAAACAATGAATCAGGGAATGCCACATCAAAAACTAATGATGTAATGTATGGTGATTAACATAACAATAAAAACAAAAACAAAAACAAAAGTAACTTGTTTGTTTATGCCCTCTTATATGTCAGGTACCATAATAAAAAAGATAATAATTCTTCTTGGAAGCAGCTTAACATTTAAGGTACATTTCGTGAAGGAAAAAGACTAAACTAGAGCCAAACAACTATATAGGAAAAAAAACATGTTTTTAATTTATTCAATTGTAAGTATTATTATCAGGTTCAAATACCTTTGATTTTAGTAGCTCATTAGTCCTGGTTAACTCAATAAGCTGTTTTTCTAGTGAAGCGTTACTTGCAGAGAGAGATGTTTTCTCCCTGACTGTAGCATTTAGCTTGGCCTCCATTTTCTCCAGTTCGGCTTCCAGATCCTGGATCCGCTTGTCCTGAGCACCACGTTCCTGCAGAAGAACACGAATCTGGACAGAAACAAGGTGATAAATGAATGAATCACCAATACAGTGCCAATGTAACTATATGCTATTGATAATGAAAACATTAAAGTTCTAGAAAAACCTCTGTGACATGATGCTCTTAGATATTCCGATTTTACTAGCTGTTTCAACAGTCATATTTATGATAGGTCTTAAAAATCTGTAAGGGTGTTGTCAGATCTTCTGATTTCACTACATAGGCGAGAAATCTGAATTTGTTTTGCATGAAATTCTACTTTTACATGTTGATATTTAATTCAAATTAAACTACAAATACTGTGCGGTTTAAATAAAATAGAGCTGTATTTGTCTAAAATCTCTATTCTAAAAGATTAAGAAACTGACACAAATTACCAGTTCTAATCTTGGCACTGCCACTCACTCACCAGCTATCTCTCTGAGACTCAGCTATCACATCTAAGTATCAACCCCTATATTGTAGGCATGTGTCCTCAATAAAATGATGGCCAATATAATTAAATACTAAAAGAATCAGAGCAACCAGGGCAGAGATTTGCAAAGTTAACTTGACATATTCTTGGTCCTAAGCCAACATTTAACTATAATCAATGGAAAGTTGTAATATGTCAAAAGAATATATGCACTAAAAAGAGTTGATGAGCAATGGAAACATAAAAAAAACAGACTGCCAGAAAAGCAAAGCTGGCAGTGACTATCTTACCCCTGCTTAGGGAAGTGTGTTTTGTTTTTTTTTTTTTAAGATTTTATTGATTTTATTTTATTTAGAGAGAGTGAGAGAGCGGGGGGAAGGGCAGAAGGAGAGAATCCCAAGCAGACTCCACACCGAGCACAGAACCCAACGCAGGGCTCAATCCCATGACCCCTAGATCATGACCTGAGCCAAAATCAAGAGTCAGATGCTCAACTAACTGAGCCACCCAGGCTCCCCAGTAAGTGGATTCTTCAGGTCACCTCTGCTCGGTAGAGACTTCTGCCATGGTGGAAATGTACTGTCTAGTATGGGAACCAATCACTACAGTGCCTACTGCGCCTTTAAAAATGTGACTAGTGCAATCAAAAAATTTGAGTTCTTACTTTACTTAATTTAAGAAGTCTCAAGTGGTGAGTGGCTACCATGTTGGACAGGACAGTTCCAGGTTCACCCTCCAGCTCCATTTTATCCTTGAATAAGACATATACATACCTATAGTGCTGAGGATGTGTCAGGTTAGTACAACTTTTTCATAGTTCAACTAACCTGCTAGGATTTCATGCTCATTAAGAAATTCTCTAGCTAGTCAATGTCTTAACATATAGATTAGCATACAGGAAGAGTGTGTGCTGAATAAATATAAATATCTGACCCATGCATAACTGTGATCAATCAGTGCAGTAATTTTTAGTTATCAATTTTTCATTGAAGTGGGTTATCTTGAATCTGTCCTTTAGTATGCTAACAAACTTGATTTTTTTTTTTAAAGATTTTATTTATTTGACAGAGAGAGACACAGTGAGAGAGGGAACACAAGCAGAGGGAGTGGGAGAGGGAGAAGCAGGCTTCCCGCTGAGGGGCTCGATCCCAGGACTCTGGGATCATAACATGAGCGGAAGGCAGACGCTTAACGACTGAGCCACCCAGATGCCCCAACAAACTTGACGTTGCCAGCATACCATACGGACAACCAGGCTCTGAAACATGGTATCTAAGGAAGCTAAGGAACAATAGTTACCTGGCAGGCACTGGTCCTGATGGTAGGCCTTGCCCATCTGCAACAGAACTCGCCAAACTCGGGCACCTGGGTGGCTCAGTCATTAAGCGTCTGCCTTCGGCTCAGGTCCTGATCCCAGGGTACTGGGATCGAGCCCCGCATCGGGCTCCCCACTCCGCGGGAAGCCTGCTTCTCCCTCTCCCACTCCCCCTGCTGTGTTCCCTCTCTCACTGTGTCTCTCTCTGTCAAATAAATAAATAGAATCTTAAAAAAAAAAAAAAACCTCGCCAAACTGCACAACAGAATCCCTATCTCTTGACTCTAAGTAACTTCTTTCCATTTTATTTTATTATTTTTAAAGATTTTTATTTATTTATTTGTCAGAGAGAGAGAGAGAGAGATAGTGCACAAGCAGGGGGAGCAGCAGGCAGGGGGAGAAGCAGGCGCCCCGCCGAGCAAGGAGCCCAATGCGGGACTCGATCCCAGGACTCTGGGATCATGACCTGAGCGGAATGCAGATGCTTATCCGACTGAACCACCAGGCGTCCCAACTCTTTCCATTTTATAGCACATTTGTTTTTTAATTAAGTTGAAAGCATTGCTTACCTCTTTTTCTAATATCTTCAAATCTTTATCATTCTTTTGAGATTCCTTCTATTTAAAAGTCAAAGAACAGAGATAAGCAAATTTAAGTGCCACAAATATCACAGATTTGATTTTCAGTTATAAAAAAAGATTAAACACTTTCTTTTTCTTTCTTTTTTTTTTTTTAAAGTAAACTCTATCCCCCAGTGTGCAGCTTGAACTCACAACCCCAAGCTCAAGATTCACAGGCTCTACTGACTGGGTCAGCCAGGCACCCCTTTCTTTTTTTTTTCTTAAAGATCTAATTGGCTTCATTAAGCAATTCATGAATCAGGCAGCATCCTATCTAGCAAGTAGAGGGGAGCTCCTCATCAGTTAATTTCTACTTTAAACATTTCACTGAGCCTATTAAACATTTTGTAGACTTGTCTGGTAAAAGAAGGAAAAGGTTCTTTAAATCTTAAAATATTTCAGGTTTAAGTTTTCACCCTAATAGATTATTAGGATTTTCCTAATAAGTCCAGGGAAAAGAACAGGTGGAGCTTCATGAATAAAGCTACTGAATGCCTTCTTTCTAATTTTAAACATCAATACATTTTGAATACTTAATTATGCTATCCCAGAAAGAAAAGAATCGTACAAAGAGTAATAAACTTAGACCTTGATATCCAAAGAGGAAAAAAAAACTACACATGCAAAGACATAAAAATTAAAACGGGGTAAGCTGATTCTTCTTTTTTAAGATTTTATTTATTTCAGAGAGAGAGAGAATGCACAAGAGGGGGGAGGTCAGAGGGAGAAGCAGGACCCACTGAGCCAGATGTGGGGGTGGATCCGGAACCTAGATCTGAGCTGAAGGTGGATGTTTAACCAACTGAGCCAGCCACCCAGGTGTCCCATGTAAGCTGGTTCTAACCTACTTTTGCCTTTACTCTAAATAAGACATATAATTTTTGTTCGATGTATTTTTATATCCAACAGCTTTTCTGACACAATGGTTCTAAACAGAATATCTATCTTTTCCATCTAAAATGGAAGAAAATGGATAAACATATTGAACACAACCTGCTTTATGTGCTTCTAAGTTGGGGGGGCTATATCAGTTTCATATTTATTAATTTTCCATATGATGGCATTTTCTATCAAGGAAGGTCTATTAATTAGGGTTTTAAACAAGTCTGTATGTAAGTTTTCTGTAATTAATTCAAAATCTCAGAACTGTTTCTTCAAGAAATTCAAATCAAGAAATTTAAAGCAACTTCTTTTTAAAAATTATTTTATTTTTTTAAATTTTAATTCCAGTATAGTTAATATACGTGTAATATTAGTTTCAGGTGTACAATATAGCGATTCAACACTTCCATATATCACCAGGTACTCATCGAGACAAGAGCACTCCTTAATCCCCATCACCTATTTCACCCATCCTCCTCTCCTCCTCCCCTCTGGTAACCGTGTTTGTTCTTTAGAGTTAAGAGACTGTTTCTTGAAGAAAAAAAAAGAGAGACTGTTTCTTGGTTTGTCTCTTTTTCCACCTTTACTCGTTTGTTTCTTAAACTCCATGTATGAGTGAAATCATATGATATTTGTCCTTCTCTAACTGTCTTATTTCGCTTAGCATTATCCTCTCTAGGTCCATACATGTTATTGCAAACAGCAGGATTTCATTCCTTTTTATGGCTGAAGAATATCCCATTGTATATTTGTTTAAATCAATGTGTAAGAAAAGACTGTCTATATCAGTGCTGCCCAATAATAATTCATCAAAAACCACATACATACTTCTTTTTTTTAAAAGGCTTTATTTATTTGAGAGAGACAGAGAGAGCAAGTTGAGAGAGAGCACGAGAAGGGGAGGGGTGGAGGGAGAGGGAGAGAGAAAAGCAGATTCCCCGCTGAGTAGGGAGCCGAAGGCAGACGCTAAACAGACTGAGCCACCCAGGCGCCCCCCACATATGTATTTTCAAATTTTTTAGTAGTCATATATATGTTTTAAAGTTTATTTATTTATTTATTATTTTTTTAAAGATTTTATTTATTTATTTGACAGAGAGAGAGACAGCGAGAGAGGGAACACTAGCAGGGGGAGTGGGAGAGGGAGAGGGAGAGGGAGAAGCAGGCTTCCTGCTGAGCAGGGAGCCCAATGCGGGGCTTGATCCCAGGACCCTGAGATCATGACCTGAGCCAAAGGCAGACACTTAACCAACTGAGCCAGCCAGGTGTCCCTAAAGTTTATTTATTTGTTTAAGCAATCTCTACGCCTGATGTGGGGCTTAAACTCATGACCCCAAGATCAAGAGTCGCATGCTCTTCTGACTGAGCCAGCAAGGCACCCCTCTGGTAGTCATGTTTAAAAAGTAAAATTTTAATAATATATTTTATTTTACCCTAATGTAAAAAGTATTATTTTAATATGTCATTATATTATAATGTATAAAATTATCAGTGAGATATTTTATGTGTTTCATACTAGGTCTTCAAACTTTGCTGTGTATTTTACAGTTACGGCACATCTCATTCAGATGCTAGATTTTTACCAGAAATAGCTATCTATGGGGCGCCTCAGTGGCTCAGTTCTTTAAGCATCCGATTCATGATCTCAGCTAGGTCTTGATCTCAGGGTTGTGAGTTCAAGCCCCCAGTGGGCTCCACACTGTAATGCTGGATGTAGAGCCTACTTACAAAAAAAAAGAGCTATATTTAGATGTCATAAAATGTACAGATCAAGAAGTAGATTCACATACCCAATATGTTCCAAAAAAACATTTGCGTTTTCCAACAACAGAATCAAGTATCAGTTTTTAAATACATATTAATTAAAACTAAATAATAATAAAAATTTAGCTCTTCACCTTCCAGTGCTCAATAGCCACATGTGGCTAATCACTTCCATATTGGATAATGAAGCCCTACATTATAAAACAAGAGACTTAGGTAATTGCTGAACAAATGAACAAGTCTAAGCTTAACCTACAGCCTTGGTTTCCTAACTCTGAATCTTTTCCATATTAACAAATCTCTTTTTGCAATTTCTTAAGAAACTACAACTTGCTTTATGAACTAATGGAAACACTAGTAACACTTAGGCTGTTGCACAAGCCATAACATGAAGTTAAGAATTTAATCTCCCACCACTCCTTCATAGTTTTTGAGCAGCACATCTTTTTTAAGCCTTAGAATGTTTTTTTTTCCTTTTTCTTCACCAATACTTACCTTTCTGCACAAACAAAACCAAAACAACTAAAATGATATTAACTACCAAATCAAAGCATTGCATACTTTTTAAAGGCTTAGACAATTTAGATTGTGTTGGACAATTTAGATTGAGAAATGACTGAGAAGTGGAGACTATTTTGTAATTCTGAACTATGGGCACGTTTAAACAATATATTTAGTAATGACACAGGCAGAAATATAAATCTTGGTAGAGTCCTAATGATAATATTTTTTATTAATTTATAGGTTTACTTATAACCTTACTTTATACACTTAATCCATTCTAATCAAATAAAATACTTTTCAGAAATGTTTTCATGAATTCCGGCGATAAACCAGCTAGAATATCAGAGTTCCTCACCTTTAATCCCAAAGTCTTAACTTTTCTTGCTGAAGCAGGCAGGGTAGTATCTTTGTCAACATTAAGATTTTGTTGAGATTCTACAATAAAATAAATTGTAGAGATCTTGGTTGGTGCTTACATGTTTGAAACACAGACAAAATCCAATTTCCAAATTTCTTATTGTAATTATTAGTGAAGTAATATAAAGTTCATTTCTTGACTGTACATGTCCAAATAATTAGTTGCACAACAGTATTTTCATATCCAACACTTATCTGATTTTCCTAATATTCCCTGACAGAAGGTTAAGGTGATTACCAAAAGGGAAACTATATATTTACATGAGTATCTTGCTTAATTTTTCTGGTTACACAATAGTGAAATGATTAAAGCATTATTCTGTAGTTGACTCATTTGTAAATTCATCAAATAAGAAAATTTAAATATAACTGTAGCTTCGCCTTTTTAGAAATAGTATAGAATCTTCTAATTTAAATACTGTTGGTCATAACTTTAAAACTTATGAAATCATATAACCAATATTTTATTTTGGAATCCATTACCTTTTTGTTTTTTAAATCTTTGTGATTTCTGAAAGGATACTGGTCCTTTCAATACTTCTGACGTTTTAACATCATAAGCACCTGGAGACGGTGCACAACCTAAGGGAAACATAGCACATTAATGTCTCATCTAATGTAATTTATGATCTTAAGTTAAAAACATGTCATAATAAAGTAATACAAATGCAAAATACCATTAATAAATTATTTTTTTCAAATGTAAAAAATAGCATCCATTTGATAGTACAAAACAGGCCTCTCTATGAAAAACATCATTATCTTCCCCAAATGCTCTTTATTTCAATGAGTCAAAGAAACAGGCAACTGATCAAAACAGCAAAGACTGTCTTAGGATAAACATCATTAAAAAAGCAATATGGCTTTGTATTAAGGATTGAATATAAGAAAAAAATATTTGGAATCAACTCTACTCAAAGAGAGTCACTGAGGTAACTACCATCAGATTCTAGAAATGAAGCAACTAAAAGTCTAGCCCTCAAGGTTTAGTCTGGAACAAAAATTTATAGTGATAATTCATCTCTGGCTAATAATGACATATCAGGAAATTTATAAAGTCATATTATACATAGTACAAACTGTACTAGACAATATATATTTTTTTAATTTTAGTTATTTGACAGAGAGAGAGAGAACACAAAAGCAGGGGAAGCAGCAGGCAGAGGGAGAAGAAGCAGGCTCCAGGCTGAGCAGGGACCCTGACAAGGGGCTTGACCCCAGGACCCTGGGATCATGACCTGAGCAGAAGGCAGCCACTTAACTGACTGAGCCATCCAGGCACCCCTGTACTAGACAATATTTCTATGACCCAGAAATTTATACAGTATAACCTCACTTAACTAGAGTCTCAAACTGAAGGCACTTCAGAGTGTTTATGCATAGTCGACTTGAGATCTCATTCTCAGGGCAAGCATTTGCATAAGGGGAGCCTGGCTGGCTCAGTTGGTACAGCCTGTGACTCTCGATCTCAGGGTATGAGTTCAAGCCCCACACTGGGCATAAAGCCTACTTAAACAAAAGGGTAAAAATATCATTAGCATAAAGCTTTAACCAACTGAAAGTCAATAGATTCATACTATTCTCTGAAAAGCTATTTACTTCAGCACAGAGTTTCATGCAAATAAAGAGGAACTACAAGGAGTTTGACCATTTCAAGGCAACTCCGGCTGTCCTTTAAGTGTTTTTTTTTTTTTTAAAGATTTATTTATTTGAGAATGAGAGATAGAGAGCACGAGAGGGAAAAGGGTCAGAGGGAGAAGCAGACTCCCTGCTGAACGAGGAGGCTGATGCAGGACTCGATCCCAGGACTCAGGATCATGACCTGAGCCGAAGACAGTCGCTTAACCACCTGAGCCACCCAGGCGCCCAAGTGTTTTTTAAATGGGATGATAGATAAGAACTTGTTGGTACATCTTGACTAACATTAAAAAAAGTGAAACACAATAGGGGCGCCTGGGTGGCTCAGTCGTTGGGCGTCTGCCTTTGGCTCGGGTCATGATCCCAGGGTCCTGGGATTGAGCCCTGCTTCTCAGCCTCCCTCTCCCACTCCCCCTGCTTGTGTTCCCTCTCTCGCTGTGTCTTTGTCAAATAAATAAAATCTTTAAAAAAAAAAGTGAAACACAATAGAAAATATCAGTGTGACTCAAATGCAGTAAAGTTAAGCACTGTTTTGTGGGACTTTTTGTTTCAGTGACAGCTGTAGAAATATAAAAAAAAATATTCTGGATAGAGATACACAATTTATTTCTCATTCTGGGACACAATTTAAAAGTATTAAAGTCACTCCTTTCATCAAATCTTAGCCTCTTAGAATTGATGAAATTCATCAATTTGATGAAAACATCAAGGAGGGAATGAAGTTTCCATTCCTCTACCTGGAATAATGATAACAAAAATAATGACACAAAAATTCCAATCCTGGGAGCTTTTTGACCTAAATGTGGTCAATAAGGAATTGAGACAGTGGATTTCTAATCAGAAGAGAGTTTCAAATTGAAGTACAGAATTCAGTGGGGTATCTAAGGTAAAGGCAGACTTAGCAAAAAACATTAATCTTGGCTAGCTCAAATCTCTCACTTTACAAACTGTTTATAACCTGGGGTGAATAGAAGGCTGGCGAGGTTTCCCTAAAATCAGTTTAACAGTGGCAAATCTTAGAGCACCTATTTTACTCATTTAGGATAGGGGCTGAGGCAGGCAGTGGGGAACATACTATGTTTCAAAGCAAACAAGAGATTTTCACCATTACTGTTAGCTATGTCTTTTGGGGGAAGAGGAGATGACGGTATGCAGAGCCTATGGTTATTGTGTGCTCTCTCCTTTAATTTAATTTAATTAATTAATTAATTAATTAATTAATTTAAAGTTAAGCTCTAGGCCCAACATGGGGCTTGAACTCACAATCCTGAGATCAAGACTCACATGTTCTACCTATTGAGCCAGCCAGGCGCCCAGCTCTCTTCTTTTAGGGATGCTTCTGTGGGAAAGCATGAGAAGTGCCAGTCTAGATTTGTCAGAGCAGCCAGAAAATAAAATGATGTTGAAATCTTATATTCTAGTTCATCATTAGGTTTACGCTCTCTCAAAAGGGGATATGGGCCAGCAAACGATGGGATGGTGGACAGTGACAAAGCAGCATCATGAAAGTTGAGAACAATTAAAACCATACTTAACAAAAACTTCCTTAAAGACTAAAGAATCAAATTTGGTTGTTAGATTTAGGATTTTGATTGAAGAACTAGGCTGAAATCCAGCCTGTATACCTACTAGACCTTTGTGAGACTGTAGTGTATGTTATTTTCATGCTCCAGGTCTTTTCCTTACTAACACTTAAATGTACTACATCACAGATACATATGACTTGTTAGAAATCTGGGGAGAGAGAACATCAGACAAATGGAATGGGATGTCCTGGGAGATACCACAAGATTTCTGCAACAACTTCTTTCTTGATCAACAACGACTGGAAGCTAACACAGGTCGTCGATACTTGTAAACAAAACATTTTATGCATTACATTCAATAAATGCTTCAGACTTTCAGATCTCTTTATGTTCTATTTCTTCTACCTACAATGGACTGCCCATCTTCCATATTGCCTGGCTAACTCTCACTTATCCTTCAGATCTCAGCCTTTTCCAGTTTTCTCTAAATCCCCAAATTAGGGCGCCTGGGTGGCTCAGTTGGTTAAGCCACTGCCTTCGGCTCAGGTCATGATCCTGGAGTCCCAGGATCGAGTCCCGCATCGGGCTCCCTGCTCGGCAGGGAGTCTGCTTCTCCCTCTGACCCTCTCCCCTCTCATGTGCTCTCACTCTCTCTCATTCTTTCTCTCAAATAAATAAATAAAATCTTTAAAAAAAAAAAAATAAATCCCCAAATTAGGTTGGAAACCTCCCTCCATAGCAGCCTGTGAGTTGTGTTCTTATCAAAGAACTTGTCAGAGCGCCTGGGTGGCTCAGTTGGTTAAGCGACTGCCTTCGGCTCAGGTCATGATCCTGGAGTCCCTGGATCGAGTCCTGCATCAGGCTCCCTGCTCAGCAGGGAGTCTGCTTCTCCCTCGGACCCTCCCCCCTCTCATGCTCTCTCTATCTCATTCTCTCTCTCAAATAAATAAATAAAATCTTAAAAAAAAAGAAAGAACTTGTCAGTTTTGTAATGGCTTTTAATACACTTATCCACCTCAGATAATGTACTTCTCCATCTTCCATGTTAGACAAAACTGAAGTTAGGGACTCTCTCGAACATGCCTGTACCCCCAGTATTTAGCTCATGGTTGAGTTTGGCAGTGTGGTAAAGAAAACATAAGTCACTGGGGATGTGGGAATGGAAATAGAGTTTTGTAATTACCCCAATCAGGATTCAAACCCAGCTTTATATGCCAATTAATAAACATTACCATGTGCCAAGTACTTTTTAGTAAGAGGGAGAAGATGGTGAATAAGAACATTATACTGTCTCCTTTTCTAATCTAACTTTAAGACCCCTGGAAAGTTATTTTTATTTGAGGTTATGATTCTCCACTTATGAAAGAGGAATAAAAGAGCATCCACCTCATAGTTGTTGGGATTACTGGAGTAACTGGAGAAATCACTACAGTGCCTTACATACGCACGAAGCATCAAATACATAATTATTACTCCTGAAACAGTGAACCTGAAATATTGTGGCATTGGTAAAGACAGTTTAATCTATTATAAAGAAAATAAAATTCTCCTTAAAAGACACAGTGCTGAGAGAACTTAGAGAATGTTCTTTGAATATCCAGGAAACAATATATTCCTTGATCTTTCAATTAAGAAAATAAGCTTGTAAAAAAAAAAATAAAGAAAGTAAGCTCGTGCTGATCCATTTGCTCACTTGGCCTACCTTTGTGAGCAGTGTGACTCTTATTTTCATTTGCATGTTGGCTAACAAGCTAAAGATGCAACAAATGACTGCTAAAAAGTGTATTATAATGTGTAAATCATGGGCTTTGATGTTCAGCCCTACCACTTACTGGCTGCTCAGAACAGTGACAAAAGCCGTTTCTTCATATGTAAAATGAGGACAGTATCAATACCTTCCTCACCTGGCTGTTGGAACAGATAGAATAGGGAACCAGTTAGAAGAGGGAACACTGTAGCATAGAGTTTGCACGTATTCAATGATGAGTGCCTCAGTAACCACATCCGAGTCTTCCTGGTTAGTGTGCTTATGCACCACAGTGGTTTAAAGCACGGGATGGATTCACGGAGGCCTGATTTCAAGTCCCAGTTCTGCTAGTTTGGTTGTGTAACACTGAGCAAATCTACATCTCAATCTTTTTATCAATAAAATAATGAATAATAGGATTACCTCTCAGGGATGTTGGGCAGTTAAAGAAGAACTAATAATCAATGTAAATGATTGGTTTACAGTATGGTGACTGGGGTACTGTCGTGTTATTACTTCATTAATAATGTTTGCAGTAAGTGCTGCCACCATATTTTTATCCATAAACTGCCTTTACCAATCATCCTTCTTTTATTCCTGAATGGAATATCCAAAAGAAAACCACAAGTTCATACGAAAAGCCACAGGTCAAATGTTTTTTTTATCAGTGAGGCCTTCGGCACTCGACCATCAAATAGCTACCAATAGTTTCCTTATCCTGATCCCCTTCCCTCTGCTTTAGTTTCTCCACAGTACTGTTTATTGGCTGCATTCTCCAGTTGAATGTAAACTCCATGAGGCAGGGGCTTTGCTTCATTCACTGCTGTAACCTTATCACTCTGAATAGTACTAGGAATGGAGCAAATGTTTAGTATAGGTTTTAGAAAAACTAATCAATTGAATGAGACCCATCGCAGCCCTAAAATTGCCTATTAGCCTCCGATGAAGGGAACCAAAAGGGGCAAGGTGCGTGACAACATATCCCGACCCCCAGCTCCTTTCCCCGTACGCACCGGAAGGGTCATTGAATCGTTTCAGGGGCGCCTTAGGAAAAGACATGTTGACGACCAGCTCCACGAACTGAAGGTCACTAACTCTCCTCCGCAACTTCCTGCCGCTTATTACAGCCTACTCACTGCAAATTCAAACCTCCCGGCTTATTCCCCGCCCACCTCTAACGTCAGCAGATTTGAAATCAAAATCCTGGGCACACCAATCCAGGACGGGAACATCTAAAGAGCATGCGCACCTAACCTCGACCCGTCCAATTAGGGCTTCTGTGCGTTTAGGTTACCAGCCAATAGGAAACTATTATTGCCTCCTTCCTCCTCCCCTCCCACCCCGTGTCCAATCGTTCCTGGCGTTACTCAGTTGTAACTTACATACGAGCAACATTTGCGCAAGCGCATTTCATAACTGAGAAGTTTTGGGAAAGTCGGCTTTTGGCGTCATATAGGTGGCCGTGCAGTGAGTTCTAGTTTCCCTAGTTCCAACCTCCGACCGTTCCTTGGGTGTAAACGTCCCTGGATTTCAGTTCTTTCAAACTGGGTACTGCCAGGGTCCTAAATGGCCATTGAAAAGGAAAAAGGAACATGCTGAGACATCAGCCTACGTCCCTGCGCATGTGCAGTGACCTGAGCGGAGAGTCCCGGGCGTGGCCTGAGCGTGAAGATTTCGCGGGTGCGCTCGTCTCGCTCCGTGCGGCTGCAGCAGGGAGGCTACTGGAGTATGTCGGCCCCGTTTGAGGAGCGCAGTGGGGTGGTTCCGTGCGGGACGCCGTGGGGCCAGTGGTACCAGACCTTGGAGGAGGTGTTCATTGAAGTTCAGGTGCCGCCTGGCACTCGCGCCCAGGATATCCAGTGCGGCCTGCAGAGCCGGCATGTGGCGCTGGCCGTGGGTGGCCGCGAGATCCTCAAGGTAGCGGCAGGTCTGGTCTTGGGCTCAGTTTCTTTCCGGCCTCTAAGTCCCAGAGTCCTAAGGTTCATGGTTTCCGTGAAAAGACTGTTGGAAGGTCGAATGGCTCCTTTGGCCGGAAGAGCGCTATCATTGGCCTGGTTTGGTCGGAGCCCCCCACTCTCAAGGCTGGTCCTGAGTTGACGTAGAGATTTGAGGAGCCCGGTTTTCTGGCTTTATTTCTAAACCAAATGAAGCTAATGCTTTTGTTCCTCTGCCGGTCTTCACTTAGATCTTTAAAGGAAAAAATATTTATTGTACATATATTTCTTCCAGGCACTGATGAGGTGTTGAGAGCTCAGTGGTGAACAAGACAGAAGTTTCCTGCGCTCAGATAGGTTACGTTCTTGCAGGGAGGCATAATAAAGCTAGACTAATAAATACTCAGGCAGTTATAGAACAGTAAAGAAGAAAATAAAGGATAAGGATATCGGGATGAGGATTCAGAGATGATGTCAGGTGATTTATTTTTTCATCAAACAGAAAAATTCTGCATGTTTCTGGCGTGGTTAAGCAGGTAGTCGAGAGTTGTTTCAAGAAAATAATACCCCTTTATTCTCATCATGGCCGTTGGATTTGGGAGCTGCTTTTTCCTTGATAAGCTTTATAATTAAATTCAGTTACTTTGAAGTTAGATTTCTTTCTCAGATTAGATGCTCAAGATGTTTGATGACAGTGTAATGAAGTGGTGCAGGGAGATTCCTTGTTGTAGAATACCTGGCTATGCCATTTTTATCATTTTTTAACCTTGGGCAAGAGATTATTCAGTGTCTATGCCTTCACCCACAAAGTATGGTAATTATAGTAACTTATAGGATTGTTTTGAGCATAACGTGGTATCCAAGGGAATTAAGAGCTTGGACTTGTCTAGTATGTAACGAGTATACACTATATGTTAGCTGTTATTTATATGGAAATGTTCTAAGTGCCTCAGAGAAAAGAAAGATTCACGTGAAAGACATTGATTTATGTCATCTTGGATCTTACTGAGTTTTCTGGATAATTGTATAATTCACAGTTTCCTGAACAGTGGTTAAAGATTACAATTCATATTTCCTTGAGTAATTCCAGTAACTTTGGGAATTTAACAGTAACTTTAACTTTAGGATTTTAGGTATACATTTAGACCCGTAGGGTTTTTTCTCCCTAGTATTGACATATTGAAAAAATGTGTTTTCTCTTTTTGCGTGACCTTTTAATTTCATTTACTAAAACTTAAATTTGGCAAGTAGCAACAAATCAAAATGAATTTGAGCAGATGCATTCTCTTTTAAACTTATGTCTGCTGATATCTTTCTTAAAAGAACAGTTTCTGAAAAATCAGTCACAGCTAATCTGTATCAGAACTATAGTATGTGTTTTTTTGATGCTACATTGCCCAACAGATTGAACCAGTTTTTTTTTGATTTATTTAAAGATTTTATTTATTTATTTGACAGAAAGCGAGAGAGGGAACACAAGCAGGGGGGGTGGGAGAGAGAGAAGCAGGCTTCCCGCGGAGCAGGGAGCCCGATGCGGGACTCGATCCCAGGACCCTGAGATCATGACATGATCCAAAGGCAGACACTTAACGACTGAGCCACCCAGGTGCCCCTGAACCAGTTTTTTAAAGTTTAAGAGATATCATTTCTTAATTTCAGCAGGAAAGCTCTTCTTGTAGTTCATTTCAATTGGTAAAGTTAAAGCATTTCAGATAATTAATTTCACATTTGGCTCAGTGATCAGTAATATTTATTCATCTGAAAATTAAGGAGCACTGATTTTTTTTAGAGAGCCCTGTGTTCTTTGTCATAGTAAATATTTCAAGCAATGTAAACTAGGTTCCATTTCACTTTCTAGGAGGAAAGATAGGGTTGAGCACCTATCAATATGTTGAAATGGTATAAAATTTTATCTCCTTACTATAACCAAACTAGACAATTACATGTGGATTAGATAGGAAATTAGGAAAGTCTTAAATCATGAAAGCCTTATAAAAATTAATGAAATATATTTTTAGTAACTTATGTTTATTTTTCAGGGCAAGCTCTTTGATTCTACAATAGCTGATGAGGGAACATGGACTTTGGGTAAGGGTAATCTATAATTCTTGGAATATTGTTTTAAAAATTAATTTTGTCTTGGAACTTAGTATGTTTCCCTGTGTTATATTAGGTCCTTTGTCTTTGCAGCTTTGGAAGAGAATAGTGATAGAAATGCATTGAAAATAATTGTATGTCAAGATTACCTAATGATTTTTGAAAATATAAAATTTAATGATGAACTCTAACTTATTTGTTATTTTTGTTTGTTTAGAGGACAGAAAAATGGTCCGTATTGTTCTTACAAAGACAAAGAGAGACGCAGCAAATTGTTGGACTTCTCTTCTAGAATCTGAATATGCAGCTGATCCTTGGGTGCAAGACCAAATGCAGAGAAAACTTACATTAGAGAGATTCCAGAAAGAAGTAAGTCAGATGAATGTATGAGTATGTATTGTTAAACATCTTAAAATCATAGAATGATTATTATTTGAAATTAAAACTCAAATGTGGTTACCAAAAATTACAAAAGTTCTTTAGAGGATTTTTTTTTAAGTTAAATCGTTAGAAAAATGGTCTTTCTTTGTATGGATTTTATTTTTTCAAATTTTCTGTAGAGGAATTTATTTGTACTGTCATGATTTCTAAGTTTAAATTTGTTTAGTGTACACCAGTAATGCATAAATGAACTCATATAAATTCAATCAGTATAGACTTGCATAGTGTAAAAAGGTGAAAAGTTCCTTTCATCAACATCTCTCCATTCTGTGCATCTGTCTCATTCTTATCTCATTGATGTATTGGTTTGCTACTTTGTTTTTAACATAAATTCAGGATCATACTATGTGTATTGTTCATGTTTTTTTCATTTAATAATACATCTTGGGTCTCTTCCTACCAGTACGTATAGATAAAACTTGTTCCTTTTAACTGCTCCAGAGGGTTTTCTAGTTTGAATATATCAACATTATTTCTTTAGCTATTCCCTTTTGATAAGATTTGGATTTTTTGATTTGTGTCTATTTCAAATAAAATTTGTGCTTTCATCTCTAAAACTATTCCAATGTTGTTAATTTATCTAGGAGAAGAATTACTGGATTAAAGCACTGTTAAAGTTTTGATGGATAATTTCTTTCTATATGTTGATGGTTTCCAAATATGTATCTCTAGTTTAGACTTTTTTCCCAAATTTTAGAGTCACAATTTCAATTCAGTATCTCCACTTGATAGTCTGACAGACATATCAGCCTCAACATATTCAACATGAACTCCCTAACTTCCTTCCTCTAGTCTTCTCATCTTGGTTCATGGAAACTATTTGATCAGACCAAAGGACAAAAATGGGTTATCATCCTCCACTCCTGTCACTCTCTCACATACCCTGTCCAATTTGTTAGGAAACCTTACTGGTACTACCTTCCAAATATATTCAGAATTTGTCCACTTCTCACCACCAACTCTACTACCACTTTGATCTGGACCATCTGTAGTATCTTGCCTAGATTACCCCAATAACCTTCTAATTGTTCTCTTTTACCCTTGCCAAGCTACAGTGTTCTCAAAATAGCATAGTAGTCCTTTTAAAATGCAGGTCAGAACACATCGCTTCTCTTCTCAGAACTCTTTCATTCTCTCCGATCTTGTCCTCAGTGATCTCCCTGACTACTTCTAATCTCCCCTTCAGTCATTCTGCTCTAGCCATACTGTTTGTTATTTTTGAACATTCCACGCCATTCCTTTTCTGTCCTTTTGACTACAGGGTTCTTCTCCCAAAGCTTGGCTAACTTCTTCACTGTTTTCAAGTCATTGCTCAATAAAGTATACTTTATCTTTGGTCATCCTATTTAAGTACTATAATCTTCTCATTTCCCTTACTCTGCCCTGCTTTTCTTTCTTCTTTTTCTGTAGCACTTGCACCAACTTTTAACACTCTGGATCAGGGGCTCACAAACTATGGCCCACAGATGAAATCTGGCCCCCTGCCTGTTTTTGAAGTAAAGTTATACTGGAATACACCTATGCTCGTTCATTTGTATATTGTCTTTCTTATACCAACTCCAGACTTAAGGAGTTATGAGACTGTATGGCCTTCAAAGCCTAAAATATCTAACTACTTGGCTCTTTACAGAAAACTTTGCCAACCTCTACATTAGATAACTTACGGTTTATTATTTGTGTCCTCCTCTAAGAATGTCAGCTCCACCAGTGCAGGGATCTTTGTTTTGTTCACTCTTGAATTCCACATGCATCTAGTAGTGTCTTCCAAACAGTAGGAACTCAATAAATGTTTGTTGAATAAATGAAATGCCCTCCAAAAAGACTAGAGCATGAGATAGTACTTCCTAGGATTGTTACAAAGGTTGAATATGTTGATAAAGTTGAATATGCTCTTAGAACCCTGCCTGGCATGTAGTAAACTCTCAAATGATGATAGTTATTAAAATCTGTTTTCACACTCAATACTGAAGTATATGTTTGCCCATACACTGGTCAACTTGTAATATACATATCGATCTTCTAAATATTTGTAGATCTGAAAATTGAAATATACCTCCTAGTTTTAAGTTCTGTTTTGGTGATTACATCTTTTGACATGTTTATTGGCCATTTGGATTTCCTGTTTTGTCACTTGCTAGTTTATATCTTTACCATTTCCCTTTGAGTTATATCTTATATTTTTCCCTATAAGATTTATTTTATCATAATTTTTTTCATGTCTTTTAGAATCCTGGTTTTGACTTCAGTGGAGCAGAAATCTCAGGAAACTACACTAAAGGTGGACCAGACTTCTCAAATCTTGAGAAATAACTACTACTTTTTTTTTTGCTACATTCTGTGGATCCCAGCAGATGTTGCCAACTTAGAGGAACAGATTATGTGGTGGAAGGAAAATGTGGATACCTGCAGTTAACAAATTGCAAAATATATTTAACTATGGTTCTAAAAATTGCATTCAAATATTTACATAGGAAACATCTTAAATACTGTGGAAACTAGTCTACTGATATAGAGTAACTTTTTTTTGGACACTTTTTTTGCTCAGCATGAAGTTTTATATGCTGCATTTTACTAATTTCAGATTTAACCTGTATTTTTAATACAAAAAACATTGGGGTATAGATCATGTGAAATGACCGGTGCCTTCAGGGACAATTAAATTTTTCTTTCAATAAGTGTAATGCAGGAATAATGTTCAATAAACATTTCTAAATAGGAGTCGTGTACCCCTTTCTGTAAGTATGCCAGTACACACAAGGAATTATATTACTGAAAAAAGTTTTAAGAAAGGAAAAAGTCCACAAATATAATCTGAGTAAGTTCATTTTAAGAGTTAATGAAAATTTCTGAAGTAGTATATTATTCCTTGGGAGATGACTTTGTCAAGAAATTGAAAAATAGAGACTTAACAATAGGAATGGATTAATATAAAACAAGCAGTGACGTGAATGTGATCATTGGGTGAGTCCTTTGTCAGTGACAAAAAGCAAATAATGGTTAATGTTTATAAGGCAGGGACATAATTTTGCTCTTCAGTGATCTAGACATGTAAGGAAGGATTGTCTTAAAATTTTATTTCATTCTTTTTATGTCCTTTGGAATTTTCAAATATCTCTCTGCATTTTTTAAAAATTTAGTTTTTAAGTAATCTTTACACCCAATCTGGGACTTGAACCTGCAACTCTGAGATCAGGAGTTGCACACACCACCAACTGAGCCAGCCAGGTGCCCCTAAAAATTATTTTTAACAATCCCAAATGTATAGCGAAGTTACATGTAAAGTACAAAGAACTGTTTTCTTCCTGAACTGTTTGTAAGTTTATGATATGAGGCTGCATCATCTCTAAGTACCTTAGTGTGTATTTCCTTCAAAGGACATGCTCTTATATCACTACAATACAACCATTATAAACAGGAAATTAGCATTGATACGTTATGACCATCTAATCCTCAGATCTTCATTGCATTGAAGTTTAACTAATTGTCCCGGTAATGTTCTGTAGAGCAAAAGGATCCAGTCACAATCATGCCTTCCCTTTAGATTAAATGTCAGGTGTCTGGTCTGCTGCAGTCTGGAACAAGTCTTCATTTTTTCTTGACTTTTACAACCTTGGCACTTTTGAATATTACAGGCTGGTTTTGTACAACATCCCTCATTTTGAGTTTTGTCTGATACTTCTTCATGATTAGATTCAGGTTATACATCTTTGGCAGGGATGTTAAAGAAGTGATGCTGTGTTCTTTTTCTTTTTTTTTTTTTTTTAAAGATTTTATTTATTTATTTGACAGAGAGACAGCTAGAGAGGGAACACAAGCAGGGGGAGTGGGAGAGGAGAAGCAGGCTCCCTGCTGAGCAGGGAGCCCGATGCAAGGCTCGGTCCCAGGACCCTGGGATCATGACGTGAGCAGAAGGCAGATGCTTAACGACTGAGCCACCCAGGTGCCCCATGATGCTGTGTTCTTATTGCATCCAATCGTGAGTTAGTAATTTTGATTTGTCCTTTTTCTGTTGGTGTTTACTTAGATCACTGAATAAGTGGCGTCTGTCAGTCTTCTCCACGGTAAAGCTATTCTTTGTCGGTTTATAATTCTTTTGTGGGACGGTAGCTTCAGAGTACTACTCTGTTTCTCACGAAATTTCCAACTTATATCTTTATTGATTCATGATTTTCTACTTTATTCAGTGGGTTAAAATCTATTACTTGCATTACTGTGATGCTTAACAATTTTTCTTGATTTGGCTAGGGGAAAACCATTTTAGGTGGCTTCCATGTCCTGTTGACCTGTCCCATCATTATTTGAGTAATTTCTTATTTTCTGGCACAAGTTATATCAGGCTTATGCTTTCCCTGCCCTAGCTCAAAAATAAGCCATGTTTTTAAGGTCTCCTGGCTTCTCTTAAATGGAGAATGGTATTTAGAAACCAAGATTTGTGTGCTAGTGAGCAATTGCTGTTGGGTGTGTATAGTGCTTATATGTACAGCTATGTTTATTTCTATATATTGAAAACCATGAGTTCACACTTAAACTTTCATGTCTAATCCCATGGGGTTCATTTTTCTTTTCTCCCTTTCTATATTTATAACAACAGTGAAAAGTCTGATTTATATTATCAGTGTATTTGATTCCCTATTCTAGGTCATCTCACATGAATGGCTTCCTTACTCTGCTCAGGCTCCAGCACCCTGCAGCATACAGGGATATCCTCACCTGCTTGGACCTGGAACACACCCCATTGTGGGCCACTGAATCCCTGCCATACTCTGGCAAAGAGACTATCTTGTTCACTTTAACCAATAACTTTAGGAATAAATTGTTGGGGAAGAGGCTTTTTTCTTTCAATTGGCCTCTCAACTTTCAAAGAAATTAATATTTTGAAATAAGCACAGTAAAATTAACTCTTCTGTTCATAGTTTTGTGAATTTTTAGCATGTAGATTCTGTTCATAGTTTTGTGACTTTTAACATGTAGAGGAATCTGTAAGCACCTTCAAAATCAGGAGATTGAACAGTTAAGTTTTTTTTTTTTTTTTAAAGTGAACTCTGTACCCCACATTGGGCTCAAACTCATGACCCTGAGATCAAGCGTTGCATGCTCTTACCAGCTGAGCCAGCCAGGCGCCCCAAGAGATTTAATAGTTTAATCACTACAAAAACTTAAAATACTCTTTGTAGTCATAGCCTCAAACCCTGGAAACCACTGATTAAGACTGTCTTTATAGTTTTGTCTTTTCAAGAATGTTCATCAATGGAATCATATGTCATCTTTTTTTCTTAAAGGTTTATCTACTCTGGAGAGAGAGAGGGCGGGGAGCTGGGGTGGAGGGCCAGAGGGAGAGAATCCCCAAGCGGACTCCCCGTCAAGCACGGAGCCCGATGTGGGGCTCGATCCCTTGACCCATGAGACGCTACCTGAACGGAAACCAAGAGTCAGATGCCCAACTGACAGCCACCAGGCACCCTATAATGTTTTTTAAAAAACAGATTTATTGAGATATAATTCATGTACCATATATTTTACCAATTTAAAATACATAATTCAGTGATTTTTAATATAGCCATCATCATAGTCAGTTTTCATTTTCATCACCTCAAAAAACCCTGTACCTTTTAGCTATCAACTCCCCTCTCCCTCTACCCTCAACCAAGTGACCACTAATTTGTTTTCTATCTCATAAATTTCTCTCTTCTGGACATTTCATATACATTGAATCATAATGTGGTCTTTTGTTACTGGCTTTCACTTAGCACATGTTTTAGTGGTTCTTCCATGTTCTAGTATGTTAGTATTTCATTCTTTCTGTATGACTGGATAATATTCCATTGTATATTTGCCACACATTTATCCATTTGTCAGTTGATGTTTGGGAGGTTTCTACCTTTTGGCTATTATGAATAATGCTGCTATAAACATTCAAGTAGGGACACCTGGGTGGCTCATTTGGTTAAGCGTCTGCCTTTGGCTCAGGTCATGATCTTGAAGTCCCTGGATGGAGCCTCAAGTTGATCTCTCTGCTCAGCAGGGAGCCTGCTTCTCCCATCTCTCTCCCCTCCCCTCCCCCCCCATGCACCTGTGTGCGTGCTCTGTCTCTCAAATAAATAAAATCTTAAACATTCAAGTACAAGTTTTTAGGTGTATGTATATTTTTATTTCTTACTTGGGATTGAATTTCGAGTTATATGGAAACTATGTCTGATCATTTGAGGAATTTCTAGATTGTTTTCCAAAGTGGCTACACCATTTTACATTTCCACCAGTAGTGTATGAAATTTCTAATATCTCCAAATTTTTGCCAACACTTGTTACATGATTTTTAAAATTTTAGCCATTCTAGTGGATATGAAGTGGTATCACATTGTGTGTTTCCCTGATGACTAATTATGTTGAGCATCTTTTCTTGTGCTTATTGACCATTTATGTATCTTCCTTGGAGAAATGTTTATTCAAATCCTTTGCCCATTTTTTATTGGGTTTTCTGTCTATTGAGTTTTAAGAGTTCTTTATATATTCTGTACACAAATCTCATATATATTAGTTGCATATATTTTCTTCTATTGTGTAGGTTTTTTTCATTTTCTTGATGGTGTCTTAAAACATGAATGTTTTAAATTTTGATGTATTCTAGTTCATCATGCTTTTGGTGGACCATGCTTTCAGTATCCTATCTAAGAACTCTGTGTAACCCCAGGTTATGAGAATTTTTTCCAGTGTTTTCTTCCAAAAGTTTTACTATTGTATGTTTTAGACCTATGACCCATTTTAAGTAATTTTTTGTGTAAGCTGTGTAATATAGGTGAAACTTCATTTTTTTGCATGTGGATGTCTATTTGTTTCAAAATATTTTGTTGAAAAACTGTCCGTTCTTCATTAAATCGCTTTTGCACTTTTGTCAAAAATCAATTGCTGTTTATATGGGTCTGTTTCTGATCTTTCTGTTCTATTTCATTGATCCATGTGTCTATCCCTTCACAAATACCACAATGCCTTGATAATTGTAGCTTTATGGTAAGTCTTAAAATTGGGCAGCATGATTTCTTCAACTTAATTCTTCTTCAAAATTGTCTTAGCTGTTTAACTTTCTTTGCCTTTCTGTGTAAAGCTTAGAATCAGCTATATTCAGTCTGTATCTACAAAAAGTCCTGCTAGGATTTTCACTGGAATAGTGTAAATCTTCCAGTCCTTGAACATGGGGCATCTCTCCATTTAGTATCTCTCTGATTTCAGTCATGAGCATTTTGTGATTTTCAGCTTATAGAATATTTACATCTTTCCTTAGATTTAGTCCTAAGTGTTCATTTTCTGGAGCTGTTGTAAATGATATATTTTTTGAAATTTCTTTCCAGTTGTACATAGCTAGTACATAGAAATGTTTGATTTTTGTTTGTTGACCTTGTATCCTGTGACCTTCCTAAACTCACTTATTCTAGGAGTTTTTTGTTATGAATTCCTGGGATTTTCTTCAGAAACCACAAACGGGGTTTTATTTAGTCTGTACTACTCCATAGATCTTTATTTTTTTCTTGCTTCATTGCATTTGCTAGAAAACTAGAAGTGGTGGGAGTGGCTGTCCCTGTCTTGTCTGGTTTTCAAATTTTGATTTGATTGATTCTCAAATTTTGAACCTGCTTATATTTTCACACATGCCAGACTTGGTCATGGCGTGTTACTGCCGTTTATGTATCTGGATTTGTTGAAGATTTTTGTGTCTGTTCATTTGAGATATTGGTCTCATCATTGAGATTTTGTGTTATCTTTATTTTGGTTTGGTACCAGGGTAATGCTAGCCTTTTAAAATGAATTGGAAAGTGATTCTTCTACTTTCTAGAAGAGATGTGTAGAATTTGTTTTCTTTCAGCATTTTATGGGATTTGCCAGTAAGATTTTAAACAACAAATCCAGTTTTTAAAAATAGAACTTAGGTTTTCTAGTTTATTTTATTTTAGTTTGGTTTATTTTAAGTTCTGGTAGTTCTTTTCTTTCAAGGGATTGAATCATTTAACTTGATGTGCATAGTTGTATGTGTTGTTTCTTTAGTATCCTTTTAACATAGTGTTATCTCTTTCAGTCCTGATACTGGTAATTTCTTTTTTTTTCATTCTTGCTAGAGATTCATCAATTTTATTGCTTTTTTCAAAGAATTAATTTTTGATTTTGTTGATTTTCCTTATTTTGTTTCACTGATTTTTAAACCCCCTTTAAAAAATGTTTTATTGTTATGTTAATCACCATACATTACATCATTAGTTTTTGATGTAGTGTTCCATGATTCATAGTCTGCGTACAACACCCAGTGCTCCATGCAGAACGTGCCCTCTTGTGCCCTCTTTAATACTCATCACCAGGCTAACCCATCCTCCCACCCCACCGAACCCTGTTTGTTTTTCAGAGTCCATCGTCCGATTTCCCCCCCTTCATTCTTTCCCTCCTGCTATCTTTTTTTGTGTGTGTGAATTGTGCAAGACTGTTGAATCACAGATCTGTACCTCTGAAACAAATAATACAATATATGTTAAACCCCCTTTTTTTAATGACCTTTTCCCATCTGCTTGCTTTGTGGGTTTATTCTGCTCTTTTTCTAGTTTCTTTATGTGGAAGCTTTGAGTTTTTTTCCTTAATAAAAGCCAATTAATGTGAATTACTCTAAGCACTGGTTTAGCTACATTTCATACATTTTGATATTTTCATTCAGTTCAAATTATTTTACTCTTTAGAATTTCCCTTAGAGCCCTGAATTATTCAGAAGTCTATTGTTTTATTTCCAAGTGTTTGTAGATTTTCCTGTTACCTGGTATTAATTTCTTGTTTATGATCAGAGAACATACTTTATAATTTTAGTTTTTTTAAATTTCTTCAGGGTTGTTTGTGACCCAGGATATAGTCTGTCTTGGTGAATATTCCATGTGTATTTTAAAAGAATGCTTATTCTGTTGTTTTAGGATGAAATTTTTTATGTCAAGTAGATCCACTTGATTATGGGTATTACTCAATTTTTCTGTGTTCTTGCTGATTTCCTAGTAGTTCTATAGATTACTGAGAAGAGTGTTTAAATCTCCAACTGTAGTTGAAGCTTTGTCCATTTTTCTTTCCAATGCTGTTAATTTCTGCTTTTTGTATTTGAAGTTCTGATGTTAGGTGCCTACAAATTTAGGATTGTCAGGTCTTGGTAAATTGATTCTTTTATCATTATTTAATGATCCCTTTTTAATCCTTATCATTTTACTTGCTCCAAAATCTACTTTGTCAGATTAATGTAAAACATTGGCTTCTTTTTCTTTAGGATTTTATTTTTTTTTTTACAGATTCTCTACCCCCATTGTGGGATTCAAGCGACGCTGAGATCATGAATTGCATGTTCTACTGGCTGAGCCAGCCACGTGCCCCCCCAAAATTGGCTTATCTTAATCCATCTTATTTAACTTATGTTTACTGGTTTTGGTTTATGAAAATTTACAGGTTATACTTAGTAAGCAATAATACATTTTATAAAAATCTACTATTACAAGATAGGGAAAATAAATTCCAAGGTGTTATTCTTCTTTGATCATGATGGCAGCACTGAAATGAACGTGGCCAGAATAGTTTTGTTTGAAAATTATTCAATTTCATAGGTCCATTTAATTTTCCCTTTCGCGAGGTAATGTGCAGAGTGGCTAAGAACAAAGCCTTTGCCTGAATTTGAGTTCTAACTCCAATTACCAGGTATGTGACCTTGGGCTAATCAGTCACCTTCTGTGTGACTCCAGTTCATTTGTAAATTTGGATATCCTGATTCCGTTTGGAGGATTAGATGAGAGGATTCATATAAAACATGACAGTAGTACCTGACAGTAAAAAATCATTATTGCTAATCACAAATGTTAGATGAGAAATATGTTATTTTTTTAAGTAAGCTCTATGCCCAACATGGGGCTTGAACTTAAGACCCCCAAGATCAAGAGTTGCATGTTCTTTGGACTGAGCCAGCTAGGCACCCCAGAAATGTGTTTTGTTGTTGTTTTTTAAGATTTACTTATTTGAGAAAGAGAGAGAGGGCATGAGCAGGAGGGGCGGGGGGGGGGGGAGAGAGCCAACTCCATGCTGAGCCCAGAGCCAGATGCGGGGCTTGATCCCACAACCCGGAGGTCACGAGCTGGGCCAAAACCGAGTCAGATGCTCAACTGACTGCCCACCCAGGCACCCGTCTGTTTTAGATAGTATGCCTTACAATTAGAAATAAATAAGGTTCAGGTGCCCTTTTTAAAAATTACACTGAAAAGAGGGATTATTAAATATATCTAAGTCAAGTGCAAAAGGAATTTTCCTTTGTAAGTTTTTGTTTCAATAACTCTGCAGTGTTCACTTTGCCTTCTTAGTTTAATTAAACGTGAACACTTCAAAATCCTATGTTTCAGTTCCAATTACCGATCTAAGCAGACTAACATAATTACTTGTCATTAACAACCACCTTGCTGGGATGCCTTTTAAGGTAAGGCAGTTTGCACAGAACTTCAGTTGGGCAGAATATAAGGGTGAATTTGTACTGAGAATATCCATAGTAGTGATGAATCTAAATGACAAATTACCAATACTACATCAACACAACTTTTTAATGCACGTTAAACATATTTGTCCTAATCTTGTGTCTTCTGAAAAGCCATTAGAAAGTAAAGCATCAATTAGGTAATAGCTATACTATTAACAGAGATTTTGTTTCTGCTATTGTGCATCTTCCAGCTAAATTTAAATATACTGAGTGGAGATAGCTTTTTATTGTGGTTCTGGTATCACAGTTAAATCAGAACAGAAACAAAGAGAAACTACCCAGCAAAGGAATGCATTTCAATAACTTTATTGAAAGATATATCCCTTAGTACCAAAACATAATGGTAGTTGGTTAGGCTACCTCTGCCAACTCAGAATTAACACTGATGTAGTCAAATTATTGAAATATATCAGCCTTTTGGGAAAACTGAAGTTATCCACAGAACACAGTTCACAAAAGTATAAGATATATTGTGGTTCTTTGGTTTATTTTCCAGTGCACATTTACCTATAACATGATGTCAAAATTGGGTACAGCCATTATGGATGGACTCAGGCTACTTGCTGCACTGAGTAATAGTTCACAACATTTTTAATGCCGTAGATCTCCTTATAGTCCTTGACTTAATAGCAAATCTCGAATATTACCTTAACAACTTTATAATTATGAAGATGCCTACTTACTTTTTTAGACTTTCTTTTGGCACAGGAGGGGCAATTAGTGAAAGTATATTCTCTTCAAGAATTCTAAATTAGAAGCAGTAGCAGTTTTTATAAAAACAGCCCTTAGTAAAAACTTCTGGAGTGTTAAATCAGCAAGTTTTTGGAGCGAAGTTATTTTGAATTACTACCACAATAAAAACAAATTTTCTTGATGGGATTAGATGGAGACAGTAGATAATTGTGTAAATTTTATCATGGATACAAACATCACCTGTTTTTTAGAAAAAATATTAAAGATAACTTAATATGCCAAAATGACTAGGAGTGTAGTTTTGCTTTTATAAAATGCCTTCAAATTTAAGTGTAATCCCCAAGTATCAATAAAGTCCAATCTCTGGATTATCTATTACTTTCACTATAGTTACCAAGAAACCATTTTCACTGCCTAGAATAGTGACCCTTGTTATGCCTTAAAAGTGCATTTGTGAAATGTTGGTTTTGATGTATACCTCATAATTTAGAATTTAATTAGGTAACCACTTTTAATAACACCTAAATACAATATACTGACCCAATATAGAAGGTTGGGTCAGTGTTAGAAATGAAGATTCACAGTTTACCTTCCCAGGCTTGTTATTAACATTTCACATTTATGCTCTTAGCTTTGATTTGTATGCCTCACAGATGAATTCAAATTTAACTGAATTCCACTACAGCTTGTTAATTAGGTAGTTTTCCCAAATCTGAGAACATCAATGCTAATCTAGTTGTGATGTTCTGAGGCTTCACAGCTTAAATCCATTATAACATTATGGAATCCATAGCTCAGGATTGTGGAGAATGGCTTCAGAGAAGAGCTTTTTGTTGCTGTAACAATCCTATTTAAACAAACAAAAAAGTCAAGTTATTAGAATTCTGCCAAACATAGATATTATTAACTGTTAAAAATGAACTTGTAATCGAAGATTTATAATCCTGTCACATGTAGATGTGTTAACATTTAGTTTTGGGTAGGAAAAAGTTAAATCACCACTCTTAAATTCAGATGGCAAGAATCTATATCCTATATCAGTGATGAGATCTTCATTTTTTTATGCATATAACTACTTTTCCAGCGTTCCAACTGCTATAGCAATGGTATACAAGAATAGTGTTGAGATACCCTGGCAGTTTGCAGATACCCAGTATGGAGACAGTCTGCCATAACTTACTTTAAGTGTAACATCCAAGTTCATACTGATTTTGCTTATAAGCTAACAGTCTCAAATTAGTTAATTTACAGTTCAAAATTTTGGTTCTGTTGTCCTGCTCAGGCTTGTGTTAACTTTAAAGTCTACATATAGCAAAATGGTGTGAAAAATAGTGTCTTAGTGTTTCTTTTAAAATTTAGGTTATTAAGGACGATATGATTTTCTAAGCTGATAATTTAATGAAATGGCTAATGTATATATCAAAGGTTGGATAATTCCTTACTCTTAGGGTATTGTATCTTGAAGGTAGTAAATGCCCTCGAAATACTAACTGACTAGATCAGTGAAGTCATTTTCCCCATTACTATTCTTACTCCATCTTATTTATTTTGAAAATAATTCAGATTTTAATTCTTGAATTATAGAATAAAACTATAGCATTAGAAGATTTTCTTTATATGGAGAGTAACTATGAACCACATTTACCAATTAAGGGACCATTTCAGGAATTGTTGGAAGGTGGGTTATTCTGTAGTAACTATGCTTCAATTGCCGTGCAGTACGTCCAGAAACAATCCATTTCAACTTCTGAACATTTGGTTTGGAACACTTGTTTGATGAGTATTCAGTTAAACACTTGGATACAAGTTCTTGCCAGAAGGTCAAATCTCTGCCATTTATCTGTACATAAAGTAAAAGAAAATTATTAGTCAATAAAAATAAAAGTCCTACATGGGGGGCCTGGGTGGCTCAGGTGGTTAAAGATCTGACTCTTGACTTCAGCTCAGGTCATGATCTCACGGTCATGGAATTGAGCCCCGTGCCAGGCTCCACACTCAGTGGGGAGTCGGCTTGAGATTCTCTCTCTCCTCTCCTCTCCACCCCCCCATCCCTGCTCGCTCTCTCTAAAATCAAAAGTCCTATTACTAGCATGTGTCTTTCCTTGTTAAATAAATTTGAGGATAAGTTAGCTACTCAAGTTTCAAACAGACACATGACAACTCATTTTACTTCAGGAGATAGTACAAGTGGTTTACTTTCTTTCACAGCTGTTAACATTTAGGCTATGACCTTGACGTACCTTGGAATGTGTCTGAAGACATTCTATTCTTTCTGTTAACTCTATACACTTCTGTGCTTGGATCTCCAGTGCAATGATAGATAATGCCAACACAGAAGGCTAAAAGAGATAAATTTTAAAGTAAGTGTTGAATAGAAAATAGGTCTATAAATAGGTTTAATCTTTATAAAATATTTACCTTTGCTTTAGAAAATATGATCCTGCAGTGGCATGCCTTAAGTTGAGCTTCTAGTCTTTCAAAATTAAGGCTATTCCTCCTTTAAAAAGAAAATGAAAATGAGATTAATTTTATGTAGATAATTTTACATGTAGTCAAAAGACAGATGTTTAGAATGACACAAAAGTCATTTTAAAATGAAGTTTATGCACACTTATCACAGAAAATAAATTATTTGAAGAATTCCCCTTCTTTCAGGGGCATTAACTTCTTAAAGATATCATACATGAATTTTAAATAATTTGCTCCCCCCCCCGCCAAAAAAGGATCATATCACAACCATCAAGTTATTTTTCTTTTCATTTTAATCTATTTCCGCAGCTATTGAAGTTCTTTTTCCATAAATCTGTTAGATGCTTGCTTACTAGGTCCTATGAGTTAAGTAGTCTATAAGTGGAAAATGTAATAAAAAAATGTTGGAATGTCCTTTAATCCCAAGAATTAGCCTTCACAGACTTCAAAAAGCTGTTGACAACTGAAAGTCTCACTTCTGCTGGACATTGAAGTGAAATCCAAGAAGCTGCAGCTGTCATTCTACTTTTTTTTTTCTCATTTTACTTATTTTGATTGGAATTACCCCAAGATACTGATTTTATGCAACATCCAGAATACCATTCTGATTTCCAAATCTCCTTTGGTCAAAACAAAGATTACATACCTTTCAATTGGTAAGTTTTCTTGAATGAGTGAATAGTAGAGTTGCAGAAACTGAAAGGCAGTAGTAGCTTTGACTTTCCAACACACCTTCTCCAATACAATCTTTTCCATTCTCATCAAGTCTGAAACCGTGAATCTATACTGGCTTATTCGGATCAAGTCAGTTGCCAATGGGACATTCCTTTCCTCTTCTACTGATTTAACAGCCAAATAGAAGCAGCTCAGCCCAACACACCCCAGGTGCTTGGGCTGTACCTAAAAAAGACAATAAGCCATGTTTTTAGCTTATTTCAATTAAAAAAACATAAAGGATAATCAGATCCATCATTATGAAAATGTATCTTTGAGGTATATTTCTCAACTGTGGAGGACTTAACAAGATCTAATCATACCTCAACTGTAGCCTGTCAAGGCCATGTAACCACTTGCAACCAATTTTGGAGAAACTGGACTAAGTTTCAGTATAATGTTTGACTTCAGCTCATAAGAAATTCTTTTTTTTTCTTCTTAAATCATTATAGAACTGTAAGCACTAAGTTCTAGTTGTACCAAATAAATTAACTGGTCAAAGGCTTATAGAAGGACTAAAACTCCTTACGGAAGGTACATAAAATTTCTTTCTAGGATGTTGTTTTTTTCCAGGCTGTTTTCTTTGTAGTTAACACATAAAATCATTTTTAAATACTTTAGCACACGCTGTTTTACTCTGCCTGTAAAGCTCTATCCACTACCATTCTCTTATTTATCGTTTCCTGAATGTCTACAATGTGACAGGGTCAAACTTCTATCCATCCTAAGTTCCAAGTTAAATGAAACTTTAAGCTTTTATCAGTGTTTGTACCCTCCTTTTCTTGGAACCCCTTCAGCAACATACTTGGTTTAATTATCTTTCTTATTATGCCTTGCATTGTTTGTTACTGGTACAAATATTATTTTCATATAAGACTAATATCCTTAAGGGACAGATGTATATTATTAATCTGTGCAACTTTTATAGATTCAAAGGTAGTGCTTGCACAAGGTGTCTAAAGAATAGTTTAATCTGTCGAGCAAGTTTCTTGAACCATCCAGTTCAACAAATATGGAGTTTCTTCTGTATATGACGTGTTGTGTTAGGTACTGAGGACTAAAAGATGAGTTCCATTCTAGTTGTCACATCATCTCATCCATGAATGACCACTGGCACAGAGAAGGCAGATGTATTTTTAACAGTTAAGCAAGCTCTGAAAGCTACATGGATGTCCTGCTTATCCAGCATAGGGAAATAATTATGTAAACGCTTCTCCTTCAGAAGATATTCTCTTCTCAACTGTATGCCAACTGATGTTAAAAATGGCAAGCATAAGCAAGATCTGAATAGGTCTAAGGCTAAAACAATTAGAACCTTACATATGACTGGAGATTAAGAAATATACTCTACTGACCAAGTGGTTCACAGCATCCAAAAAAAAGAAAAAAAAAAACCCACCAAAAAACAAACCTCTAATTCTTAACTACAATCTAGCATTCTACCTCTAACACATTTCCTTCAATTTAAAAACAACAGCCAACTCTCATACTGGGAGAGTCTGCAATTATTTGCTATTAGACTATTTTTCAATGTCAGACGTTAAATTTAATGATGCATTATTCTTGATTATAAGGAAGCATTCATCATATCGTTCTGTGTACGATAGCATTCGTACACAGAACTATCACAATGTTTTGGCTACTTCAAGAAAATGAAAAAGGTCAAGTTCATGAATGCCATCCCAAAGCTAGAGCAATTCCATTTCCAAAACACACTGAGCAAAACTAAGAAATACTCAGTGTAATGTAGCTTTAAACATACCTTCATTTTGGACAGGAATCTGTCCAGTAAATTCACAGCAAGAGAAAATGTCTCCGTGTTGAAGCCAAAGAACTGAGTTAGACTAAGAAGATCTTTTACTTCAAAGTCCCTTAGCCTTGCAGTCATTCTGAGGCCATTATCGTGCGCAGATTCAATTAGTCTCAAGCCACAGACCTTTGGCTGACATCTCGACTCCTGTTCCAACAGGGCATTCAGCTGGTGTAGCAGTTTCTGACAGTCAGTTGTTGTCAGTACCTCTATCATCTATATATAGAACAAGGCCCAGAAAGGAGTGTAAGAAAAGCCCTTCCTACCTTGTATCATGACAAGTGCTTTATAACACAAGTCTCCCTTCCCCAATGCCGCTAGTGAATCTAAGTCGTTGCAAAGTGCCATCTGTTACACTCCCCCCCACCCCCATCCCACCAGTTGGTCACATCCTAAATTGTGAGTTCCTAGAGGGCAGGAGCCATACCTTAAAAAAAAAATGGCAAATCTTCAAGAAATACTTGGTTCAAGTCATTCATTGTCAAGAGATAACAATATAGATGCTGTAAGATGGGTGCCAAAACTTTGAAATTAGATGGTAGTATGTAATTCTGCCATATATTAACAGTATGAACTGTTAATGTTAGTTAATTTTACTTCATCCCTATTTCCTCATCTGTAGAGTGGGTATGAGGTTACTACCTACCTCAGAGGCTTGTGTGGAAAAATGAGATCACCTAGGTATACTGCTTAGCACATAGGTACCTAAGAAACGTTGGACAATAATAATGAATTTATTTCTACCTCTGTAAAACAAGGTAACAATATTTCTCTCTCTGAATGGCTGTTAAAATTAAGTAACATGATTCACGTAGAGTTTTGCACAGTGCTTGACACACGGCGCTCAATAATTCTTAACTTTTATTGGTGTCAGGAAAGGAAACTTAAAGGGTGCTACAGGAACACGTAGTGAGGGCGGGCAGGAGACTAAGTTGTAAAATGAACCTGGGAGTTTCATTAATTTTAAGAGTCAGTATTCCACAGCTACTATGTCCCGGCCACAAGCTAAGCCCCAGATACAAGGATACCTCTCACATCAAGTGAAAGACAGGTAAGCAGGGGATCTTGAAAGTTTCGCGACGGAAGGGGTGGGCAAATGAGGAACCTCTAACTTTGTGGGTCCAACTCTTTTTGCCCTGGGCTGGTCCCTGGGAGCTGGCCGACCTGACAGTAAGACTCTCAGGAGGTCGGATCTGGCCCCGCCCCTCCAAGCTCGGACTAGCCTGGACTTGTTGCTTCCAGCAACGGGAGAGTTAATCGAGGAAAAGAGCGCGGGCCGGACCTATCCCTCACCTCACGCCCCCCACCCTGCTCCCTAGCCGCACCACGAAGTCAACCCCGAAGTCCCAGCTCACCTTGACCGCGACTGCGGCTCTTCAGCGGTAACCACCCTCCCCGGGCCTGCTCTCACCTCACCCCACGATATCAGATCCGACAGGCCCACGAGGCGAGGGGACTCGCGGGTAAGAGGGGAGAGGCCCGGGGAGGGAGAGCCGTCCTGGGTGGAGGTCTCTGCAGCGCCGCCCTGACGACACTGCCCACCGCAGGATCAGCTCGGAGCCGAAGGGGCCGCGCCTGAGCGGCTGAGTAATATATTGGAGGGCGGGGCTTTCGCCTGGTGGGAAGGGAAGGGGAGAATTATAGCCTCTGATTGGTGTAGTTCTTTTGATGGATGGCTCCAGCGGTCCAAAGAGGGCTGGTCTGGGAGGGAGGAAGTCCAGCCAATTAGCACACACTTCCCATTATGCCGGAGACAAATTCTCCGCCCCTTGAAACCATGCCCCTTTACCTCTAAGCGTCTCTCATTGGAGAATTTCCTAAAGTGTCTTCAATGAAGAGAAGATCGAACTAGATGCTGCACGCACCCTGTCCTGGCTAAGGTCTCTTCTGGCAGCCGGATTGTCCAGAATGTCATTCCAGAATGTACTGGGAGTTTTTCTTCCCTGCGGTTTAGTAGAGTTGTTCGGCCTCTCTTTATAAAAATACAGTGGCTAGTTACAAAGTAAAGCCTTCATTTTTCATTACACATGGAGAGATGATGAATTTTTCTATGCGGCGGTGTATTAAATTCCATCGGTTTCTCCTTGTGAGCTTTGGAAATCTATTGATTCTTGCGTTATTTTACTTTTGGTATAATGTACCAAGAATGGAGTTGGGCTAGGTAAATTCTTGGTCTTTACCAACTTTCTGAATTTTATTTTTGAGCAAATTGAAAGAGAACGTTGGTAGTTTTTTAATGGCTTAAAATGGAAGGTGTGTGGTTGACTCTTAAGAGGAAAGTACATGGGAAAATATTTGTAGTAACTATGAATCTAAGTCCACAGACTCATGTGTGAAGTGAGCCCATGCCATGTTGGTGGGAAAATAATTAGCCTGAAGCCTTCTTGGACTCCCTCCCTCTGAGGACTGGTGAGCAGAGTCAGTTATCAGTTCTCATGAACTGTACTTGGATGTCTCTGTTATCATGACCTCTTCCTGGTTAGTGGCTGTCTGAGCTATGAACAGTGAAAATCTGAAAGATTTGCTGGTATCTCTACTCTTTTCTCTGAGGTGTATTTTCTTTAGGCAATGTCACAGAACCAAGCCCCGAAATGGGGGCAGAGTTGTGGAGAGGAAAGGGGAGGGAAAACTGGGAGAAAAGTTAATACCTCAAAATAATACCTCAGCTACAAAATCAGGTTAGCTGACAAAATTCAGCTTTTCAAATGGGGAAGGGGCCTTGGTCCTTGAAAACAAACTAACATAATGAGTATAAGTGGACAGTTTAAAACATTTAAAAAGTACTCACTACAATAATGTGTGAGTTTATAAATGTACATGTTTCTCTTTTGACTTTTAGTTATAGAATTAGGAATATATATATATATATATATTCCTACATATGTATGTATATATATACACTCATTTACTAATATCTATTGAACACATAATATGTGCCATGGAGAACAAAATGTATTAGTCCCTGTCCTCGTAAAACGTGTAGTCTTATGAACACTATAAACACATAGACTTTGGAATAAAACTTATTTTCAAATCATAGGTTATTAACTAGCTATGTGACTTTTAGCAAGTTATTAAATCACATTGGTTTCCATTCTTTTCTCAAAATTGGCAAGTCAAAGTACCCTATTCATAGGGTTATTGAGAGAAATAAAGCAAAGTACATAAAGAGGTAGGCACTATGCCCAGAACACAGTAAATACTTGCTAAATGGTAGCCTTTATCATTAAATTACTAACATTTCTTTTGAAATGTCTTGCTTAAACATACATTTGATTGGGTTTTCTCAATTGTCAGATTTAGTCTTCTCAGCCTAGAATCAGAGTATTAGAATTGTTTAGTTAAAACTAATAAAATTATCTAAATTGCCTGTATTAATTTCTACATCTTTTATACTTGAAATTTTCACACGAGGCTTTAGGTAGTATATTAGTGTTTACATGATAAAAATGTTTCTCTCACATTAGGATCTTGTTATTATTTTTTAAAATCTGAAATTCCCTACATGAAAGTAATTGTTTCAATAGCTCTAAAGAAACATTGATTAAATATAAATCAAGTCAAATGGACATTCCTTACCTCTTCTCCTTCCCCTCACCCCCACTGTCATTTTTATTCCGTAAAATTAGAATAGAGACTATCATTTAAATAACTGAAAAGACCTAATTAGAAAAATGTGCAAATGTAAGACTCAACGATGTACTCTGGTAGAAGAAAGAAAATGAGCCATTCATTGGCTATGAAATTATTTGTAAAGATGTATAGATTTAGTAATGAGTTTCAGTAATATTTCAAATGACTGGCTTCTCAGGTATTTTTGAGGCTTAATGATATATGCAGCTGCCATCTTCATACTTTCTTCTCTGTCAACAGTTAAGTGCAGCAAGAACCAAAGCTCAGAATAATGGCCTTGAAGCTGGGCAAGAATCCCAGTCAGTCAGAGGAAGACTTACTCATATTCTCTACATTGTAGACTGTAGAAGTGCCTTTGAGCAACAAAAATTATAAGAAGCAGGTATAATGGTGGTCCTGTGTCAAATGCTGCCCTGACTCACAGGGAAATTCCTAATTCGTTCTGTCTCTATCTGGAGATTGGAGGAGGTTTTGCACCTCACCCTCTGTTTATGCTCCCTGACAAATGTCCAGAACTTTTGTATGTTGATTTTTCCAATTGTGATGAGGGACTAAGAATCAAGGATCAAAAGGATTTCAGCTGAGTACCTTCCACTCTGCTCTCTGATCCTTCCTGGAACTAGTTATTACAACCCCTTCCACCTCTCCAACGGTTCGCTAGAACCTCTTCTCAGTCTTGTTCATATGAAGAGAGCTTGCTTGGCAGTGGCTTTTTTGACTCTTTATTAGCCTCTGGGGTATCAGAGAAATTGTGTATAGTCTGGGTTGGGGGGGGAGGCAGGGAGAAGGATATGTAGAAAATAGATGAGTAATGTCAGGTATATCTGCAAATTCAGAGATTCTAACTACTACCTTAGATAAGGTAACCCTTTCCAACTAACTGAGGTTTCACTACATTCAATGCAAAACTATACTTTGTCACATAACCACTGCCACATAAAGGCACTGGGAGACATCAGGGGAAGATCTGCTAGCATTTAGTCCAATCGACATAGACTCTGTTGAGTGCGGAGCTCAAAGCCAAGATCAGCCAATAATAAAAAGAGTTTGATTTGTTACATACTTCCCACGTGGCAGAGTGTGTGCTGAACTTAAACCCAGAATGATCTTACTTAGTTTTCTAAGAACTCTGATGTTATTGTTATATATTATTCAGAACTGAGGGATATTCTGTATATTTCCTGCTTGGTAGCTACTATTTACTGTTAACTAAATATACTTTAAACATAATTTGAATTTGGATTATACTGCATTTAAAAAAAGTTTTTATTTTGGAACATTTCAAACTCCTTACCCAGCTTCAATAGCTATCAACATTTTGACAATGTTGCCTATTTACTTTGTTTGACCATTCAACAAATATTTATTGAGGACATCGGAAGTGCCAGACTAAAAATATTTTGTATTTTGTAGTCCCAGATTAAAAATATTATAACTTTGGGCCACAGGATGTGTTGGTTATTATTTTCTGTGATAATAGGGGTTGGAAGGATAGGCTGGGTCATTATCATCCAGGTGCATGTCTTTAGTCTAAAGGCCACACTGGGCGGGGTGGGGGGTTTCTGTGTGGTCTGCTGCTTTGGTAGGAGAGGGTGGGAATGGGGATGGACAACAGTTCCCACCCTTATTCAGGTTTCTCCCTAGGCTGCTACACTTTCTTCCCAAAAGCGCATGCGTACACATGTACACCTCTACACAAAAGGTTTTGTCAGAGTTGAGATTTGGAAAATGAAGAATTATTGCAATTTCTAACCTTGCTTTTTTTTCTGTTGCACTGTACTAGAATAAGGTTATGTCATAGGTCAGAACTTTTGTTCTCTACGTTAGCCTTAAATTGGTCAGGGTCTTCCTTGCTTTATGTCACCATGTTCCTTGTTTCTTTATCCTCTTCACTCTAACTCCTGATCTGAGTTTTGAAAGATTTAGCCAACTGAAGAGGCTGGTGCAAAGGACATTCCAGACAAAAGTAATAGTATGTGGAAAGGCACAGAGGAAAGAGAGAGTGAATTGATTTCTATAAATGGAATATAGATTACTCTGGCTAAAGCGTGGAGGGTGTTGGGGGGGTGGTGTCTAACAATGAGATGGGGAGAGAGGCAGTTGTTCATCCTAAAGGGCCATGTATTCTTGGAATTTTGGACTTTATTCTACAGTTTTTATAAAACTAACCATGGAATTTAAAGGATTGCCACAATTGGATTGTAATTTAGAATGACTACTGAGCATCGGCATGAAGACTGTGAAGAGGGGGCCAACAGTGGAGTTGGGAAGAGTAGTTGAGAGACCATTGCCTTAACCTAGGACAGAAGTGATGAGATTGAACCGAGGGAGTAAGAGTGGGAATGGAAAGAAGGAGATGGATTCAAGGGACCTTTTGGGGTACAGCTGATGGGTTGTAGAGACTGATGAGATTTGACTGGTTAGGGGATCAGGAAGAAGGAAGAGTCAGTAATGATGTTCAGATTTCTGGTTTAAGCAGTAGGTTGAATGGAGGTTCTGTTTATATGCTCAGATCATGGAATACAGGAAAAAGACCAGGTTTGTGGGGGAAGTCTTTGAGCTAGTGATGCCTGAGGGACTTTCAGGTGGTGATGTCCAAAAAGCACCCAGAGAAACTTTTGGTGCTGCAGATTGCTTTGGGACTCATCAGAACATAGGGGGATGATTTGAGTTGTGGAAGTAAATCAGTTAGAGACAAGAGATACAGGAGGATGTGTTATACGAATCAAGAGAAAGTTTTTCAAGGACAGAGGGAGCACCACTACTTGATGCTGTAAGGAGGATAAAATGATGTATGAACAAGAAAGAGAGAAAATGAAATCAATGGATATATAAAACACTCTTGCAGGGAGCTTGATTGTGAGGGGTGGAGGCAGTGGTCACAGGGTGCATATGATATTGAGAGAGATATTTTGCTTTTCAAAGATGAGCTAGATCTGCACATGTTTAAATAATGACAGGAAAGAGCCAGTAGTGAAAAAGAAGCATCTGACTACTGGAACAATCTGAAACCTCCTATGACACTAGTCAATTTACATTTGGTCAGCTGTATTGTTATAGAAGCTTCTAGTCAAATACTCACAGATTACAATGGAAGCAAACAACACAAAGGAGCAGAGATTCTATGTACTTAGCATGCTTGAAATTCTCTAACTAGATGTGAAGAAACATCACTAAATGATTTATGCATGTTTGTTTTCTATAGCTATTTTATGTTCATAATTTCCACTTTGAAATTATTTACAGGACTCTCTTCTTGATTTAAAATATTTTGGCTTGTCAAGTTTAGGAGCTTTATACCAGTGTTGAAGTAAGAGTAATAAATAAAAACATGCATTTTATGTGCCCATGTGTAGTTAAAATATGATAGAACAAGGCTTCAATTTGCTTATGCCTTCTAAAATATCTAGCTTTTTGTTGGAAGCCACCCATGCATAGATCTAGCTCAAATAGAATAACAACTTCAGACATATTATGGGTGTTTCTATTTTTAATGGAAATATGCATATATTTACATCATGTAACCATAAATACAGTGTATCTGAGCGTGAAAATACTTGGCTGTGGTAAATAATACTGCCAAATAACATTGATACAAAACTTTCTATAACACATTTCCTGCCAGGGCACCTGGGTGGCTCAGTCAGTTGAGCATCCGATTCTTGATTTCGGCTCAGGTCATGATCTCAGGGTCATGAGATTGAGCCCTGTGTCAGGCTCTGCGCTCCGTGCAGAGTCTGCTTGAGATCTCTTTCCCTCTGCCCCTCCCCTCATCTCTAAAATAAATGAGTAACTCTGAAAAAAAAAAAAAAAGACATTTCCTGCCAATCCTTGCCTTGTAGAAGAACTTCCAATAATTAAAAACTGTGGTTTGAGACACCAAGGGTCAGACTACAGTCTGGGTCTCAGTTTCCCTCCTTACTAGTTCACAGCCTCAGTACTTTTTTAATAGCGTGTCAAAAATTGTGAGGATTAATTGAACTAATACATGGAAAGAGAACATGTAAGAATTCCATAAGTGTTGGATATTATTATCTGTCAATATAAGTAATCTGAGAGAGAAATTATTACCCAAAGCACTGCTGACATCAGTGACTAAGTATATTTAAACTGAGCAATGTTATCAAGACTTTGCCCTTCATTACTTACAATAATAAATTAGTCTTCCAATTTTTTTAACTGTGAACTAGGAATTTATCTCCTAATATGCCAGATAAAAGAGCTCAAAAACTGGGAGGATTTGGCTTCATATAAATCGAATAAACATAAACCAATATGTTAGGTTTTTCTTTAGACTTCCTTCTGTTAAACATTTTCCTTAAGTGAACATTCCCTTAATATGAAAGTGTGTGATGATTCCAATCAAGAGGTAATGGCAGGGGCACCTGGGTGGCTCAGTCAGTTAAGCGTTTGCCTTTAGATCAGGTCATAATCCCAGGGTCCTGGGATCAAGCCCTGCATCGGGCTCCCTGCTCAGCAGGGAACCTTGCTTCTCCCTCTCCTCCCTTCTCGTTCTCTCTCTCTTGTTATTTCTCTCTCTTTCAAGTAAATAAACAAAAAATCTTAAAAAAAAAAAGGGGGTAATGGCATCCTCTGTTTTTAGTACACTTCATCGTTGACAAAGGAATTTCGCATGTATTTTCTAATCCAAACTTCCTAGAATCCTTGCCAGATTTTCAGGACAAAAAATTGTTTTGGTTTTCTAGGTTGCCATAATAAAATATCACAGACTGAATAGCTTGAATGGCAGAAACTTATTTTCTCATATTCTGGAGACTAAAATCCAAGATGAAGGTGTTAGCAGGTTTGGACTCTCCTAAGCCCTCTCCTTGGTCTACGGATGGCCACCTTGCTGTGTCCTCGCATGGACTTTTCTGTGTGGTCCCATCCTGCTGGTTTCTCTTCCTCCTCTTCTTCTTCTTCTTTTAATTAAATAGGCCCCACACCCAGTGTGTGGCTTGAACTCACAACACTGAGATCAAGAGTCACATGCTCTACCGTCTGAGCCAGATAGGCACCCCTCGTCCTTTTCTTACAATGACAACAATCATATTAGTTTAGGGCCCATATCCTTAGGACCTCATTTAACTTTCTCTCTTTAAGGGCCCTATTTCTAAATATAGTGACAGTGGGATTAGGGCTTCAACATATGAATTTTAAGGGGGACACAGTTTGGTTCAGAATGGGTTGTGATCCATATTTTCTTGGAGGGGGCAGTGAGGTCAGAGATTTTTCAGGGTCACCTGGCTTGTGGTTAACTTTTCATTCTTCTATTTCCCCCATCGCACATCTTACATTCCCTGCTGAATTATATCTCCAGAAATGCTTTCTTTCCTTTCCTTTTTTTTTTTTTTTTTAAGTAGGCTCCTTGGTGGGCATGAGCCCCACATGGGGCTTGAACTCATGACCCTGAGATCAAGACCTGAGCTGAGATCAAGAGTCGGATGCTTAACTGACTGAGCCACCCAGGTGACCCTCCAGAAATGCTTTCTTGATGGCAGGTACTTATGAAATTATTTGAAGTTCATGGACAAAAGAATGGTGTTTTATCCACACCTGAAATCCAAGTTCAGAATTTCATTGTTCAATTATACTTTGGTCTGTTCAACTGAACTCACTGTCTTAGACATCACTATTTTTAATTTTTAGATGGTCATTTCACAATAGCTTTTGGGTTAGCTTGAGAAATTAAGGGCTAGCTTATTGTAATACTCTCTAACTCACAAACCCTTTAACAAAAAGTGCTTAAAAAAGGGTAAGAACCTATTAGGAAATTGCTAGCAATGGATGTGATGTTAAGAACCCCTTTTGGGCTATGAATTAATTATTGCTGTTTCAGAATTTCACTTTTTTTTAAACAGTGGAATTAATAGGGACATCTTATGAGTATCAAAACAAATGACACATCCACTGTGGAACAAAGTCTGTCCTCTGCACAGTTCCAGAGACTGGGGAATCCAAGATTAAGGTGCTGGGCAGATTTGGTTCCTGGTGAGAGCCCTCTTTCTGTGTGCCTATAGCCACCTTTTGGCTCTATCTTCACATAGCAGGGGGGAAGGGGGTCCCACGGGTTGGGGGGATGGAAAGGAGAGCTCTCTAATCCCATCAAGTGGGTTCCACCCTCATCCAAATCTAATTATCTCCCACATACCACCCCCCCAACCTCCAAATCCCATCACATTGGGGTTTAGGGCTTCAACATATGAATTTGGGGGGCATGTTCACTCCATAATGGGGCTGTTTCTACTTTTTGGTTGTTATGAATAATGCTATGTTCATGCACATGTTCTTGTGTGGATATATATTTTTATTTCTGTGGGGTATTTACTTAGCAGTGGAATTGATAAGTCATATGGCAGCTCTATATTTAACATTTTGAGTAATTGCCAAGCTGTTTTCCAAAGTAGCTGCTCCATGTACCTTCCCACCAACAATGTTATGAGGGTTCCAATTGCTCCTCATCTTGTCAACACTTGTAATTATCTGTTGTTTTGATGATTACCATCCTAGTGCCTATGATGTGTTATCTCATGGTTTTGTTTTGCATTTGAGTAATGACTAATAATGTCAAGCATCTTTTCATGTCCTTATTGGTCATTTTAATATCTTATTTGGAAAATCTTTTGCCCATTTTTTTTATTGCGGAAAATATTTATTAGGTAAAATTTACCATTGCAACCATTTTTAAGTGTATAGTTCAGTGGCATCAAGTATATTCACATTGTTGTGCAACCATTGCCACCATCCATTCTTTTCAGAATGTTGTGTTCTGAGTGGAGATGTGTATTTTCACATTCTTGTTGTCCATTTGTGTATGTTCTTTGGAAAAAATATCTATTCAAATCCTATGCCCATTTTTTAAGCAGGTTGTTGTTGAGTTGTAGGTATTCTTTATATATTTTGGATATTAACTCCTTATCATATATATGGCTGACACATTTTCTCCCCTTCCATAGGTTGCATTTTCACTCTGTTCATAGTGTCCTTTGATGCATAAAATTTTTTCATTTTGATCAATCCAATTTTCTATTTTCTTTTCTTTTGTTGCCTATGCTTTTGGTGTCATATCCAAGAAATCATTGCCAAATCCAATGTTACAAAGTCTTTCCCCCTGTGTTTTCTTTTAAGAGTTTTAAAGTTTAGCTTCCCAACATAAGCAGAAAAAGTTTTGCTTTAGATACATTATCTCTCTTCTTCCTTTTTCTTTTCATGTTGTAATATATCATGGTCCTTATAGTGGCTAGCTAATCTGAAAAATTAACTTGTACCAATATTAATGTGTTATTCCTGTTGGTTATGTTTGGCTACATTAAACAAAAACAACAACAACAACTACCTCAAAGCCAAGTGACTTAAAACTGTGATGCCATTTACTTACTACAAATCCATACTCAGAGTAGATTAGAGTAGCTTGAAGACTGGTAGCTGGAATTCTCCGAAGGGTCACTCACTCACTCACTCACTCACTCACTCAGTCACTCACTCACCTGTGTGGCCTTAATGCTGTCTGGGACTTCAGCTTTGGCTCTGGCCAGAACACTTGCATGTGACCTTTCCATGTGGCTGCTGGGCTTTCTTACAGCATGGTGGCTGGGTTCCAAGGGCAAGCACGTAGGCAGACAGAGAAAGAGAGATAGAGAAAGTGAGCAGGCAGAAACCATTTGGTCCATAAGAACTAGTTTCAGAAGTCATGCCACATTCCTTCTGTTGTTCTCTATTGGCCAAGTAGCCTAGTCCAGTTCAGGGGCAGGGAAAATAGGCTCCACTTCCTGATAGACAGCTGCAAGGTTCTGGAAGATCACTGAAGACCAAAAAATATTGCTGTGGCTATTTTTGGAAGTATAATCTTCATACCTACCAACAGCAATATACAAATTTTGAAAAGGCAATATCAAAGTCTAAAGAAATGATTGCCAAAGTGGGCATTTTGGGCAATAAAACACAATGCTGGCAGAGACAGTCAGCCATCCCTTTCAGTAACACCAGGCAACCACACATTCTACAATGCACGGGCCAGTTCTAAAAGGGAACAATGAGCAAATTTTCCAAGGATTAAGTGAGTCAAGCTGTCCATGCAAAGTCTTGCAAAGTAGAATTTATTTTTGAAAACTCACTAATCCCAGGATTTAAGGGAATGTCCTAATAAGTTTCCTTATCGTTGCTGCTTAAACTTGTATTGAAATATTGTCATCCAGAATGGTCAGGATGTTATCAGTTTGGATTCTTTTTTTAAACTCTGAAACCACCTAATTATAAAATTGTAAAGATTAGACCGTTTGAAAGATGAATGCTGAAAAGAGTATTATGTCAAGGAAAGTCAGAAAAGGACATGGATTTGAAGGTCATCTAACATTCTATGGAGAAAGAGTGATTTTGATGCAGTTAGTGCTGAGAATATCAGTAGTGCCTTATTCATGCTGTTTTTGAACTAAAAGTCTAAGTGATTTGCATTTGGTAACTAGGTCTTGTGATTTCCACGGTTAGTATGTGCCTGTTGAGAAAGTTACTCATAACTGGGAGAAAAAGAAAAAAACTACCCCCAAATTGTATTGTTTGTCACTTTGCCAATCACAAAGTTTTACGAATGGATACATTTGATATTTTTGCAAACTCTAGTCTAATTATTGGTACCAAATGCTGACAGTCACTGGAACAGGGCATTAAGTGAATATTGGGTTGTGACAGTTTGTTATTCTGATTGGAGAAGGAGTCTGTTGCTTTGTTCTTTTAGTAGCGGGCTGTTGCAGTAAGGTGTTGTCTCCCTGTTTACTCCCATGAGTTTTAGGTTAAAGGTTAAGTAAACCCTAGTACTATCAGTTAACCAGAAAGTTTGACTAAGTCTCCTTTGTCATTTTCCTGGACAACAGAGCCTTTATTTTACATGTAAGCTCAAGACTATTGTGGTAGGTACTGGGAGTTCTTGTTACATAAATGCTGACACAAGTTGCCCCATAGTTACAATAGTAGACATAAGATGAACATACTCACTAATGAACCAAACACTTACAAAATTAGTCTGATCTCAGAGATTCTTTCCTACATTAGCACTTGTGTCTAGCCCACCCATCAGGTCAATGTCTTTGTCAGGCAGAATCTATGATGTAACTAGGACACAAATGGATTACAAAATAAAGTTGCAAACCTTGTAAAAAGGATGATGGCAGGATAGATAATTCAGAAGGGAATGATTTGAATATCAAAGGATAAGGAGAGGCCCTTGGGAAAACTGATGAAGCTCTAGAATATTTTGCAAAAATCTGAAAATTGAATGTGAAGGAAATACTGACTTATGACTCTAATCAACTTTATCAAAAGAATCATACCAAAACAAAAACAAAATCAACCCTTAATCCATTTTTTGTTTGTTGTAATAGGACATACTTGTAATTATAAACTAACTTTTAAATATAACAAAAAGTTATTTTATAACCTTTGGTTTCTCTTCTCATTATAAATGTCCCTATAAAATTTTTTCTCATTATTTAATATGAACTGATAGCCCCTTTTTCAATAGATTTAATTTTCCTGTTATTAATTATCCTCAGAGATAATGAGGACATCCTAAATCTTGGTAGTTTTCTGAAACCTGGACATTAACACATTAATTCTCTCTCTAAAACTAGAACCCTGTAGGCACTTCCAATTCCCAAATACTGGGTTGACATCCTCCTCTCAAATATTTTAGAGTTACAGCAGATTCCTAGAACGCTAGGGTCTACCATGACTAGCAGGTCACTGTTGGGTGATACTGCACTCTGCAGTCCTTTGTGCTCTGGGGTTTTCCCTGACTTGCATGTTTAATCTCACCTAAACATAGTTTCCTCTGTCTGAAATGTCTTCCCCCTCTTTTATCCACTCTTCTCAATCATTACAGCCCTTGAAGATAGTTTTCAAACACAGCTTCTTCAATGAAGAACTCCCCAGTTCCCAAAGAAAAACATTTTTACTAAGTTTTTACATTATTTGTCTTATACATTTGGCAGTTAACCCCTTTTGTCTTAGCACTAATAGGAACAGCTAATTCCATATCTACCGCTATGACTCAAATCCCCTATTCTCCACTTCTCATCCCTTACTTATGTTCATTAGAAATGAAGCACTTAACATTGTAGCTGCTGCTTCTTGTATTTACCTTCTTATTTCTAAATGGACTCATGCATACGAAGGTGATTTTACCCCCCAGGGGACAAATGTCTGGAGACATGTTTGATTGTCACCACTAGGGAAGAGCTATGTCTTTGAGTGGTAGAGTCCAGGGATGCTGGCAAACATCCTATAATGCACAGGACAGACCCCACAACAAAGAATCATATGGTCCAAAATGTCAATTATACCAAGGTAATTCGGCATAATGACCTCTGCTGTTAGTGATAAGACAAATAGGGAGATATCCACAAATCTTTTTCAAAAAGTATTATTTATAGAGCTTTTTAGTGGGCATTCATTTTCTTGACGAAGGGATCCTCTAATATTCTGTTTGCAGAATTAAAAAAAAAAGTTTAGGGGTGCCTGGGTGGTTCAGTCCATTAAATGTCCGACTTAATTTCAGCTCCGGTCATGATCTCAGGGTCATTTCTCTCTCTCAGGTCAGAGTCTCTCTCTCCCTCTCCCTCCATCCCCCACCACACCCCTGCTCTTTTTCTCTTTCTAAAAAAAAATTAAAAAAAAGAATGAATCTAGAGATTCATTTTTTTCTTTTTCTGGCATAGGGTGTGTGATGTGCAAGTAAAGGCAGATAACCAGAGAGCACACACATCAGATCTGAGATAGCAGTGTTCATTGGAGAAAATTCATAGAGACAGAAGCAGCAGGCAGGTGGGTACGTTTTGTCCATTCATTCTAGTGCAGTACAGAGATCTAGCAAAGTCAGACATCAGACTGCATGAGAGAGACTTCCAGCTAAATGATTAGGAAAGCACTTGCCCCTCTCCTAGAGTGGTAAGAGGCCAAGGTACAAGAACAATATGATGTGATATAATCTTGAATCTTGGTTGCAACCCTAGTGCCCACGTAGAGAATGGCAAAATCTCAGAAGGAACTGTTATCTGTGTGCCCAGGAAGCTGAATTCTGGGGCTACTTAGCTAGGCAAACTCCCTTGTGCCCCATTCACAAGGCAACGGTGGAACTGCCCACTTCAAGGGGCCCTGAAAAGCAGACAGTGAAGATACTGGCAGCAATCACAATGGAGATTAGATGGACTTTTGTTGATTTTTCAGGGGCTGGTAAGCTCCCCAGATTCCCACGTAACTCTGGAGAGGGAAATAATGACAGAATTGGGTTAAAGGGAAGTAAATGTGCAATTTCTTACACACTTGAATTGGTGAATTAGGTGTCACATGTACTATGTATGTTTGAAATGTTGTCTCTGTCTCTCACCATGGCCTGATATAAATTAACATGAAACTAGGATGTTTTCAAGGCTTGTTGGACTAAAATAAACTTGATCTTTTTCACTGCAAAGATGATGCAGACTATTGCTATGAAACTTTAGTGTGTTGGCCCCTTGATATTTAGAACTTGGGGGGGACATTATAGTGATAAAGAAGTAGAAATAAGTTTAAACAGCATAATTGGAAAAGGGGTAAGAGCAAGTTGAATCTAGATGATGTAGACTAGTATGGGGCAGGCAAAGACTAATGGAGTACATGCTCTCTCCCGATGGTCTCTGCTCTCTCCAGGGACCAGGTTATTGTGCCAAACCAAACTCTGCATACTGAGTAAAACAAAGCAGAAAGATGAGTTTATTGCAATAGTTTTGACCCGCAAGCCAGGAAGCTCAAGGCTACAGAGCAGGGAGTTCCAAGTTGCTCACGAAGAAAGGGATTTTTATAGGGTAAACACAAAAGCTATTTGGCTTTTTTATCTGATTGGTTGCCTAGTGGCCTTCTTATTTGGATCAGGGTACCTGAGTCAGAGCAACAAGGATGTCCAGAGATGGTGTGAACAGACTTGGTGTTTGAGGACTGGTTGACATCCTCTGCTAATCTCTGAGGAGAGTTGTAAATTCCTGCTAGGCGAGGTTAAATTTTGTTCTTTATGCACCTATCTTGATGATCTCCTTTTTTCCTGACATAAGTGACTTCATTTTATTTATTTATTTATTTATTTATTTATTTATTTATTTATTCATTATTTTTTTATTATGTTATGTTAATCACCATACATCATTAGTTTTCGATGTAGTGTTCCATGATTCATTGTTTGCATATAACACCCAGTGCTCCATGCAGTATATGCCCTCTTTAATACCCATCACCAGGCTAACCCATCCCCCCACCCCTCTCCCCTCTAGAACCCTCAGTTTGTTTCTCAGAGTCCATAGTCTCTCATGGTTCGTCTCCCTCTCTTACTACCCCCACCTTCATTCTTCCCTTCCTGCCATCTTTTTTCTTTTCTCTTTTTAACATATAATGTATTGTTTCAGAGGTACAGGTCTGTGATTCAACAGTCTTACACAATTCACAGTGCTCACCATAGCACATAACCTCCCCAATGTCTATCACCCAGGCACCCCATCCCTCCCACCCCCCACCACTCCAGCAACCCTCATTTTGTTTCCTGAGATTAAGAATTCCTCATATCAGTGAGGTCATATGATACATGTCTTTCTCTGATTGACTTATTTTGCTCAGCATAATACCCTCCAGTTCCATCCACGTCGTTGCAAATGGCAAGATCTTATTCCTTTTGATGGCTGCATAATATTCCATTGTGTATATATACCACTTCTTCTTTATCCATTCATCTGTCGATGGACATCTTGGCTCTTTCCATAGTTTGGCTATTGTGGACATTGCTGCTATAAACATTGGGGTGCACGTACCCTTTTGGATCTCTACATTTCTATATTTGGGGTAAATATCCAGTAGTGCAACTGCTGGGTCATACAGTAGCTCTATTTTCAACTTTTTGAGGAACCTCCATACTGTTTTCCAGAGTGGCTGCACCAGCTTGCATTCCCACCAACAGTGTAGGAGGGTTCCCCTTTCTCCGCATCCCCGCCAACATCTGTTAATTGTTAATTTTACCCATTCTGACTGGTGTGAGGTGGTATCTCATTGAGGTTTTGATTTGGATTTCCCTGATGTCGAGCGATGTTGAGCACTTTTTATGTGTCTGTTGGTCATTGGGATGTCTTCTTTGGAAAAATGTCTGTTCATGTCTTCTGCCCATTCCTTGATTGGATCATTTGTTCTTTGGGTGTTGAGTTTAATAAGTTCTTTATAGATTTTGGATACTAGCCTTTTATCCGATATGTCATTTGTGAATATCTTCTCCCATTCTGTCGGTTGTCTTTTGGTTTTGTTGACTATTTCCTTTGCTGTGGAAAAGCTTTTTATCTTGATGAAGTCCCGATAGTTCATTTTTGCCCTTGCTTCCCTTGCCTTTGGCCATGTTTCTAGGAAGAAGTTGCTGCAGCTGAGGTCAAAGAGGTTGCTACCTGTGTTCTCCTTTAGGATTTTGATGGACTCCTGTCTCACATTTAGGTCTTTCATCCATTTGGAGTCTATTTTTGTGTGTGGTGTAAGGAAATGGTCCAGTTTCATTCTTCTGCATGTGGCTGTCCAATTTTCCCAACACCATTTGTTGAAGAGACTGTCTTTTTTCCATTGGACATTCTTTCCTGCTTTGTCAAAGATGAGTTGACCATAGAGTTGAGGGTCCATTTCTGGGCTCTCTATTCTGTTCCATTGATCTTTGTGTCTGTTTTTGTGCCAGTACCACACTGTCTTGATGATGACAGCTTTGTAATAGAGCTTGAAGTCCGGAATTGTGATGCCGCCAGCTTTGCTTTTCTTTTTCAACATTCCTCTGGCTATTCGGGGTCTTTTCTGGTTCCATACAAATTTTAGGATTATTTGTTCCATTTCTTTGAAAAAAGTTAATGGTATTTTGATAGGGATTGCATTGAATGTGTAGATTGCTCTAGGTAGCACTGACATCTTCACAATGTTTGTTCTTCCAATCCATGAGCATGGAATGTTTTTCCATTTCTTTGTGACTTCCTCAATTTCTTTCGTGAGTATTTTATAGTTTTCTGAATATAGATTCTTTGCCTCTTTGGTTAGATTTATTCCTAGGTATCTTATGGTTTTGGGTGCAATTGTAAATGGGATCGACTCCTTGGTTTCTCTTTCTTCTGTCTTGTTGTTGGTGTATAGGAATGCCACTGATTTCTGTGCATTAATTTTATATCCTGCCACTTTACTGAATTCCTGTATGAGTTCTAGCAGTTTTGGGGTGGAGTCTTTTGGGTTTTCCACATAAAGTATCATATCATCTGCAAACAGTGAGAGTTTGACTTCCTCTTTGCCGATTTGGATGCCTTTGATTTCTTTTTGTTGTCTGTTTGCTGTGGCTAGGACTTCTAGTACTATGTTGAATAGCAGTGGTGATAGTGGACATCCCTGCTGCGTTCCTGACCTTAGGGGGAAAGCTCTCAGCTTTTCCCCATTGAGAATGATATTCACTGTGGGTTTTTCATAGATGGTTTTTATGATATTGAGGTATGTACCCTCTATCCCTACACTCTGAAGAGTTTTAGTCAAGAAAGGGTACTGTACTTTGTCAAATGCTCTTTCTGCATCTATTGAGAGGATCATATGGTTCATGTTCTTTCTTTTATTAATGTATTGTATCACATTGATTGTTTTGCAGATGTTGAAGCAACCTTGCAGCCCAGGGATAAATCCCACTTGGTCGTGGTGAATAACCCTTTTAATGGACTGTTGGATCCTATTGGCTAGTATTTTGGTGAGAATTTTTGCATCCATGTTCATCAAGGATATTGGTCTGTAATTCTCCTTTTTGATGGGGTCTTTGTCTTGTTTTGGGATCAAGATATTGGTGGCCTCATAGAACGAGTTTGGAAGTTTTCCTTTCATTTCTATTTTTTGAAACAGTTTCAGAAGAATAGGTATTAATTCTTCTTTAAATGTTTGGTAGAAATCCCCTGGGGAGCCATCTGGCTCTGGGCTCTTTTTTGTTGGGAGATTTTTGATTACTGCTTCAATTTCCTTAGTGGTTATAGGTCTGTTAGGATTTCTATTTCACCTGGGTCAGTTTTGGTGGTTTATACATCTCTAGGAATGCATCCATTTCTTCCAGATTATCTAATTTGCTGGCATATAGTTGCTCATAATATGTTCTTATAATTGTATTTCTTTGGTGTTGGTTGTGATCACTCCTCTTTCATTCATGATTTTATTTATTTGGGTCCTTTCTCTTTTCTTTTTGATGAGTCTGGCCAGGGGTTTATCAATTCTGTTAATTCTTTCAAAGAACCAGCTCCTAGTTTCGTTGATCTGTTCTACTGTTCTTTTGGTTTCTATTTCATTGATTTCTGCTCTGATCTTGATTATTTCTCTTCTCCTGCTGGGTTTAGGCTTTATTTTCTGTTCTTTCTCCAGGTCCTTTAGGTGTAGGATTAGGTTGTGTATTTGAGACCTTTCTTGTTTCTTGAGAAAGGCTTGTATTGCTATATACTTTCCTCTTAGGACTGCTTTTGCTGCATCCCAAAGATTTTGAACAGTTATGTTTTCATTTTCATTTGTTTCCATGAACTTTTTTAATTCTTCTTTAATTTCCTGGTTGACCCTTTCTTTCTTTAGTAGGGTGCACTTTAGCCTCCATGTCTTTGAGTTCTTTCCGACTTTCCTCTTGTGATTGAGTTCTAGTTTCAAAGCATTATGGTCTGAAAATATGCAGGGAATGTTCCCAATCTTCTCGTACTGGTTAAGACCTGATTTGTGATCTATTCTGGGGAATGTTCCATGGGCACTAGAGAAGAATGTATATTCTGTTGCTTTGGGATGTAATGTTTTGAATATATCTCTGAAGTCCATTTGGTCCAGTGTGTCACTTAAAGTCTTTATTTCCTTGTTGGTCTTTTGCTTAGATGATCTGTCCATTTCAGTGAGGGGGTGTTAAAGTCCCCCACTATTATTATATTGTTGTCGATGTGTTTCTTTGCTTTTATTATTAATTGGCTTATATAATTGGCTGCTCCCACGTTAGGGGCATAGATATTTACAAATGTCAGATCTTGTTGGATAGACCCTTTAATTACAATATAGTGTCCTTATTCTAGTCTTTGGTTTAATATCTAATTTTTCTGATACAAGGATTGCCACCCCAGCCTTCTTTTTGTGTCCATTATCATGGTAAGTGGTTTTGCACCCCCTCACTTTTAATCTGGAGGTGTCTTTGTGTCTAAAATGAGTCTCTTGCAGACAGCATATTGATGGGTCTTGTTTTTTTAATCCAATCTGATACCCTGTGTCTTTTGATTGGAGCATTTAGCCCATTTACATTCAGCCCATTTACAACTATTGAAAGATATGAATTTAGTGCCATTGTATTGCCTGTAAGGTGACTGTTACTCTATATTTTGTGTTCCTTTCTGGTCTATGTTACTTTTAGGCTCTCTCTTTGCTTAGAGGACCCCTTTCAATATTTCTTGTAGGGCCCGTTTCATGTTTGCAAATTCCTTATTTTTTGTTTGTCCAGGAAGCTTTTTATCTCTCCTTCTATTTTCAATGACAACCTAGCTGGATATAGTATTCTTGGCTGCATATTTTTCTCATTTAGTGCTCTGAATATATCATGCCAGTCCTTTCTGGTCTGCCAGGTTTCTGTGGATAGCTCTGTTGCCAATCTAATGTTTCTACCATTGTAGGTTACAGATCTCTTGTCCTGAGTGCTTTCAGTATTTTCTCTTTGTCTCTGAGACTCATAAGTTTTAGTATTAGATGTCGGGGTGTTGACTTATTTGTATTGATTTTGAGGGGGGTTCTCTGTGGCTACTGGATTTTGATGCCTGTTTCCTTCCCCAGATTAGGGAAGTTCTCTGCTATAATTTGCTGCAATATACCTTCTGCCGCTCTCTCTCTTTCTTCTTCTTCTGGGATCCCAATTAGTGTAATGTTGTTTCGTCTTATGGTATCACTTATCTCTTGAATTCTCCCCTTGTGATCCAGTAGTTGTTTATCTCTCTTTTTCTCAGCTTCTTTATTCTCCATCATTTGGTCTTCTATATCACTAATTCTCTCTTCTGCTTCATTTATCCTAGTAGTTAGAGCCTCCATTTTTGATTGCACCTCATTAATAGCCTTTTTGATTTCGACTTGGTTAGATTTTAGTTCTTTTATTTCTCCAGAGAGGGTTTCTCTCATATATTACATGTTTTTTTCAAGCCCAGCTAGTATCTTTAAATTCATCATTCTGAACTCTTGTTCCAACATCTTACTAATATCCGTATTAATTAGGTCCCTGACAGTCGGTAATGCCTCTTGTTCTTTTTTTTGAGGTGATTTTTTTCTGTCTTGTCATTTTTGTCCAGAGGAGAATAGATGAATGAGAGAACAAAATGTTAACAGGGAACAATGTCCCCAGAAAAATAGTCACTAAACAAATCAGAAGAGACCTGAAACCAGGGGAAAAGAAAGGGAAAGAAAGAAAAAAGAAAAAAAGAAAAAAGAAAAAGATAAAGATAAAAGCAAACAAAAAAATACAAAAAACAGAATATGATCACATATGATCAGGCTGGTGCATAGATCAGTGCCACACACTAGATTTTGGGTGTATTTTGGTCTCTTAGAAGAAAGTGCCTCCCAAAATTTTAAAGAAAGAAAAACTTATATATGTACAAAAATAAGGTTTAATACGATGAAGGGATGGAATATGAGTGTAAAGATGAAAATGATAAAAGATTTTAAAAAGGAATTGATAAGATAAGAAGTTGGTTGAAAAGAGAAAGAAGAGAATTTATTAAAAAAAATAAAGAGAGAGAATGTGATCAGGCAGGAGACTAGAACAAAGCCATACACTAGAGATTTAGGGTATATTTTGATCGGTTAGAAGAAACTGTATCCCAAAATTTTAAAGAGAGAACAACTTATATATATATATATGTGTATATATATATATATACACATATATATATACCAAAAATATGGTTAACTATTATGAAGGGATTGTAAAAATGAAAAATAGTAAAGATTTTTTAAAAAAGGGGTTGGTAAGATGCTGGTTGATAAAAGGAAAAAGAAAAATTAAAAAAAAGAAAGAAAAAGAAAGTTAAAAAAAAATTAACTTTGAAAGCTAAAGAATCATGGGAAAAAAGCCATGAATTATATGTGCTGTATTCCCCTAGAGCTGGAGTTCTGCCATTCTCATTGATCGGTAAACTTGGTCTTGGCTGGCTGTTCCTGCTGATCTTCTGGGGGAGGGGCCTGTTGCCGTGGTTCCCAAATGTCTTTGTTGGAGGCGGAATTGCCCCGCCCTTGTCCGTCCGGTCTAAGTAATCTGCTCAGGTTTGTTCTCAGGAGCTTTTGTTCCCTGCAAGCTTTCCGTACAGCTTTGGAGGACGAGAGTGAAAATGGCGGCCTCCCAATCCCCGTCCCCGGAGGAACTGAGAACTCAGGGCCCCACTCCTCAGTGAGCCCCCAGAGAAAAGCAGTCAGTCACTCCCGTCTCCCCGGTCTCCGGCTGCACTCCATGCTCACCCGGCCTGTGACCGGGCATTTCTATCTCTTGCACACGACCCCGTTTGGAGTCTCCAAGCCCAGCAGATCCCTGCCATGCACTCCCGCGCCACTCCTCCCGGGGGAGGAAGGGGAGTCTCCCCAGATCTGCCGCTTGTTGGGTTCCTGCTGGAGGAGCAGTGGCCCGACTGTGCCGCGGATCACGGTTTATGGCAACCCCGAGCTGAGAGCCCGCGCCTGGGCTCTGTCTCTGCAGCCGGCTTCCTCACTCCAATACCTGGGAGCTCTGCCGCACTCAGGCACCCCCGGTCTTTCTGTGACCCCGAGGGTCCTGAGACCACGGTGTCTCGGCAAGGGTTCCACCCCCCCGCTTAGCCACTGGAGTGACGTCCCTCAGCGGAGCAGATTTCTAAAAGTTCTGATTTTGTGCTCCGCTGCTCTATCACTTTCCAGAAGCGGCTGACGGAGCCCCCCTCCCCCACTGTCTATCTTCCCAAATATTGCCTCGGATTCACTTCTCTGCACGTCCTACCTTCCAGAAAGTGGTCGCTTTTCTGTTCAGAGAGTTGCTGCTATTCTTTTCTTCGATCTCCTGTTGAGTTCGTAGGTGTTCAGAATGGTTTGATCCCTATCCAGCTGAATTCCTGGGACCAGACGAAATTTAGGTCTCCTACTCCTCCACCATCTTGCTCCTCCTATCAAGTGACTCCATTTTAGTTTGGCTCTACATTGTAATTATAGGAACTGGCTCAGAGAGGGCCCCGCTTCCCTTGCCTCTGAGGTCTTGTGTTTTTCAAGTGCTTCCGTGCTGTGCTGGCAGGTGTCACAGAGGAAGGAGGATCAGTGGTGTGTGAACTCCACATGACTTGGCCTGGAAAATGGATCAAATCCAGACTGGTGAGTTCTGGGGCCTTGAGTGTAGTATGTGTGAAGTTTCTGAGGGTAGGGTGATGGGGGGCATTTGGCTTGGAGGCTGAGAAGGACCACCCTCAAAATAAAATTAAATCTTGGCTAAGGCAGATCATGTGTTTCAAAGTAAGTAGACTGAAGAGTTCTTTCTTTGGGTTAAAAATACAGCTGTTTATCTTCTTTTCATTTGAAATAGCTTATTTTGCAGAGTTATTTATGAAGAGATGCTATGAGCAAACAACATTTCACAATGAAGTACTTTACAGGATCTGTCAAAGAAGACAGAGTATCTTACTAACAACTGAATGTGTTCAAAAGCCTGGAATTCAAACACTTAGATACCATACTACATGCAAACTATGAAGTAACTGTGATTTTAGGTAAAAAGAAAAAAAGAAAACCCTTTGGTGAATAGAAAATAATTCTTTTTTAAAAACGATTTTATTTATTTATGAGAGAGAGCAAGAGTGAGAGAGAGAGCGAGAGAGCACACAAGTGGGGGTGGGGTAGGGACAGACTCCCCCCTGAGCATCCTGATGTGGGGCTTGATCCCAGGACCCTTAGATCATGACCTGAGCCGAAGGCAGACACATAACCGACTAAGCCACCCAGACACCCCAAGAAATTCTTTAATGAAAATTGTATTTGCTTTATATATATGTGTATATGTGTGTATGTATATATCTATGAGTATGTACGTAGTGTGGGCATTAAGTATATATATGTGTTTATATATATAAAATTTACAATAGGCAGCCTGTGGTGAGTTTGAGAGGGAGTGACCTGTCCTGGAGTGGGTGTAACTGTTCTTATCCATCTCTTTTCCACATTGAAGCTCGTCCCAGAACAGTGGCCCAGGTGCCCCAGTGCCAGGCACTGAGTGTGGGCAAGTAAATACAATCCTCCTGGAACTCTCCTGCTCCATTTTGGGTGATGCCACAGGGTGTGGGCTTGCTTTTGTTAAAGTAATTAAGCAAGGAGGCCATTAGACTGGGAAGGCTCTCATGCTTGGTAGCCTACTGAGCAAACTAAAACCTCAGCCAGGGCCAATGCCCTGGAATCCGAGAAAATCAAATGGAAAAACAATCACAAACAGCCTATCAGGCTTTCCCAAATAAGGCAACCACTTAAGCTATAACCATTCAGATAATTTCCTTGCTTTCCTTCCGAGCTTTCTCTCTAACAACCTCTCCCCCTGTGCCCATCAGTGGAGCCCTCCCAGCCACGAACTCTTTGGTGCTGCCTGATTCCAGTTGACGTGTACTCAGCTAAACTTTTGAAAATGTTAATGTGCCTCAGTTTGGATTTTAACAGTTTGCTTTACTGCAACATAGTGGTAAAGAACATTGGAAGTTGGGGGCATGCATAGGGAGAATGGGCCTCAGATCTGTTTTGGTTTGAGGCTTAGAAGAAAAAAAGCTTCTACCTGGTTCAACTTATTATTAGATTTTTGCTCTTGAGATTGGATTCAGGGCCTGGCTGGTATTAAAGTGCTCCTTTCCTCTTCTATGTCTGGGTAAGAGCAATGATAATAGGTAAGGTAATTCCCTTCTTCCTGAGTTTGCAGGCCATAATAATATCCAAATACCTCTTAATATGATTCCGGTTTCTAACACAGTACAAGATTCCCAGCCCTGCACAACTCGGTGATAGCCTACCTTTTGAGTTGTTCTGTCATTAGATCTCTTGCTGTCTCCGGAGTACATGATTTCATGAGATTTACTTTTGTGCTTTCCATTTTCATTGGCTAGCAGCTTACTTTCAATGCATCCTTCAAGGCTGTAATAGTTTCCTAGGGCCGCTGTAACAAATTACCACAAACTTGGTGGCTTAAGACAACATAAATTTATGCTCTCACCTTTCTGGAGGCCAGAAGTCCAAAACCAAGATGTTGGCAGAATTGGTTTTTTTTGGAGACTCTGAGTCCCTCTCCCAGCTTCTGATGGTGGCTGACAATCCTTGGCATTCCTTTCCCTGTCGCTCTAATCTCTGCCTCCATCCTCACATGGCCTTCTCCTGATTTTTCCTCTTCTCAAATTTCTCTTTTAAGGACACCACTACTCACTGAATTTAGGCCCCCCCTAAGTCCAGGATGATCTCATCTCAAGATCCTTAATTAATATCTGCAAAGACCCCTCTTCCAAATAGTATCACATTCATCGATACTGGAATTTAGGACTTAAATATATCTTTTTGGGGGCTATTATTCAACTCACTACAATGGCTTAACTCACTTTTCTTGCTGAAGGCTTTCCTGATTGGCCCACACGGTTTCTACCTCCTCTACCTCCTCTGTGGCACTTTTCTAACTGTTTGTGTGCCTTTCTCACATAAGAGATTAGGTGCTTCTTAGACTTGGTTCCTAGCTCAGTGCCTGACATATAAGACCTCAAAGACCTCAGCGTGTTTGTTGAACTTAAACAAAGCATTGCTTATGCCACATTGTTATTCTAAGGCTGACTTAAAACAGCAAAATGTTATTCAGACCAGAGCTGCTCATGGTTCACTATGAAATCAATGGGCTCCCATGCAGGCCATGGCTACTCATCCTTTTTATGTCTTATGTATGGTGCCGAGTGGAGAGGGCAACCGTTCATGTGATACTTACTCATTCGACAAATACTGAACACTTGTCTTGAGCCAGGCCCTGCCCTAGGCATTGAGGTACAATGTGCATATGATAAAAAGCAGTCAGCACCTGGACAAGGATAGGGGCTTGTGAACACACAACTTACATTCTATTATGGTAATGACTTGGGTGCTGAGGGAAGTGCAGTGTGCTGTGAAATTCCTAACATGAGCCTGGATAATCTAGACTGCTGGATGGGGAAATTATCTAGGAAGAAGTGACTGACATAAAAACCTGAGGAGCAGTGAGGAATTCTCATGGTGAGGGGGATAGGGCTGGAGTCTTCCCAGAGAGGCAGGTGCAAAACTGTGGCAGTGAGAGAGAAGGTATGACATGCTTGACAAATGGTTGAGGGCTGCAAAGGCAGTGATCTCCTGGAAGCTTGTTAAACACAGATAGCTGGGACTTACCCCAAGAGTTTCTGAATCAGCAGGTCTGGAAGGGCTGAAGAATTTGTATCTCTAACAAGTTCTCAGGTGATGCTGATGCTGCTGGTCTTGGGGACCACACTTCGAGAACCACTGTGCCAAAAGGAGCACAATGAGTAAGGTGCAGGATTGGCTAGAGGGGGCTGGATTATAATTAATTGTAATTAATCTAGCAAGGGCTAGATTAATAAAATAATATAATAATATAATTATTAGTTGCTGTAGCAGGGGCCAGATTATAAAAGGTCTTAAAACATATGTTTGAATTGGGTCCTGAGGTCCATTGGAAGCCTTTGTTGGGGCTGGATGATGATATACTTTTGGTCACTTCAATCTACATATGAAGAATCTACTGGAGGGGGCAAAACTGAGGGAGGCTATTGCAGGAATGGAGGAGAGAGACAATGGTCACAAGTGCAAAGGTGGCAGGGGTGGGGGATGGAGAGAAGGGATGGATTTCAGAAATACAGGACATGGCATAAGAAAAGTCTGTAAAGGTGCTCCTTTACAAATTGTCTCCCTCACCATGTATCCATTATGAAATTCTGTCATTAGAAATTGGGGACCAGATGCACCTGGGTGGTTCAGTCAGTTAAGCGTCTGCCTTCAGCTGGGGTCATGATCCCAGGGTCATGAGATCAAGCCCCACTGCAGGCTCCCTGCTCCACGGGGAGCCTGCTTCTCTCTCTCCCACTCCCCCTGCTTGTGCTCTCTCTCTGTCAAATGAATAAATAAAATCTTAAAAAAAAAAAAAGAAATTGGGGACCAAACTGTGGCCCCCCAGACCAATGACATTGTATCATCTAGGAATTCGTTAGAAATCCACACTTCTGGGGTGCCTGGGTGGCTCAGTCGTTGACCGTCTGCCTTCAGCTCAGGGTGTGATCACAGGGTCCTGGAATTGAGCCCCGTATCGGGCTCCTTGCTCAGCGGGGAGTCTGCTTCTCCCTCTCCCTCTGCCTCTCCCCTCAGCTCATGCTCTCTTTTTCTCAAATAAATAAATAAAATCTTAAAAAAAAAATCATTTCCAAAAGTGTAGCAATGGAGTCCAAAATTCTGTGTTTTAAAAAGCCCTCAGGATGATTGTGATGCCCGCCATAGTTTGAGAGTCACTGCCTTAAAGCAATTGTGTCCTTAACTAAATGTAAAATAAAATGAAACACAAAATAGAAAAAAAAAATCCAAATTAAATCAAAATTAAAATGCAAATCTCTCATGGAATGACCTTGTGTTAGGCATTTTTAGAAATGAAATAACAGTGTAAAACACTGGTGAAAACACCAGTGTTTTCGTGGTGATAGGTGGCTGACCCAGGTTTTGACAAGATGGTGGGGCCAAGATGGTTGGAAATATGGGGCGCAGACTTGAAGAGATATCAAGGGAAGTATTTGTGTCATTAGCTTTGCTGCTGTGCTTAAGGAAGTTGGTACTTTGCTGCCAATCAAATCTTGTGTTGAGGAAGTGTGTTTTTTTTTTTTTTTAAATTAAAGTCTCCTTTGGAAAGATTCATAGCTCTGATTCTTAAATACAAGCGTTTGGTTTTCATTCGTCCAACCACTAGATGGCAGCCTCGTGCCACCTTTCAAGCAATCAGAAAAGTCTAAATTTGGGAGGGGGAAAAAAAAAAAAGCCAAGACTTTGGAAAGGATGCCAGTTCATTCGTTTCTATCTGGCGCGTGGTTTTGACATTCTATCTATTCTTTTGGACTTCTTCCATTAATTATGACACTCAAAGTTTTTTGTTCACTGAGAGGCAGAGAGCCAAAGCTTTAATTAAACCCGTGGGGGCACTGCCTCAGTAACGACCACGCGCCAGGCACTCTACATAAATTGTTTCATTTTATTCTCATAATGTGCCTATGAACTAAATATTATTACTTCTCATTTTACTTTGGAGAAAACTGAGGGTCAGAGACGTTTAGCAATTAGCCCAAGACCCCCCAGCTGAAAGGGAGAACTTTTTAGAGCCCAGGTTAGTTTAACTGGATGGTAGATCATGCTCACTTAAACCCTTGAGAATTAGTAGGGTTTTTACAATCTCAGTAAATTACAGCTAGATTCAGCCCTGAGTTTTCTAAGATAAGAATCACACATAAAGTTTAAAATAACTGTTCTCCATATTCCAACATTAGAAGTTTCATTGAAAAGAAGAAAGAAAAAAGTTTCACTGGTTTTATTTGCGGGATGGCATTTGAGTCTTTTCTAGATTTATTATAGAGGAGAAATCAGTTTAATTAGGGTTGCGAAATAAAAAGTTTTGATCCCAACTGGATGTTAGAATTCTTATGGCATGCATCGCTTTCTACTCTCTATTTTATTTGTGTTTACAAATAAAATAATCTACTTCCGTGTGAGTCCAGGAAGATAGGATCCATGTCTCAGTCATTTCTTTATATTCTTGCCTTATATTGCCTTTATTGAGTGTGTGTACAGAATGTGTGTAGTAAGGGCAGAGAAAAAATAAATGTAAAATAATCCACATGAACAAAATACCAAACTTTTTTGTAAAGACCGGATCTGTTAAATACCGTGCCAAGTCATCTTGGAGCCTGAGGCAAAAGGGTTTTTTTTTTGGTGTCTTCTTAGATTTTGCAGTCAAAATGGGTGCCTTACTTGCCCTATGCTAGTCCCAGACCTTGAAATACTCTTAAGTGCTTGTTCAGACAGGTTTTCTCAACATATATCCCCCCCAAAAAACTACTGAGTGACTACTATGTGCTAATCATGATGCCCAGTTTGCTAACAAATGGTGAGTAAAAATGGACCTAATTTTTGCTCTCATGGAGCTTATGGAATACACCACTCATAGTTGGAAAGCATTATTATATAGTAAATGACTATCAGTCACTCACTCCTTTGTTATAAACAGGAAAACTAGGTGGCAAACTGAACCATGTAATGGCACTTTAATGGAGCCCTGGGTTTTTTTGTTTTGTTTTGTTTTTGCTGAATTTTATAACTTCCAAGTACCATTTGTAGATTGAGATCAGAAAACATTCCAAAAGACGTATGATCTGTTACAAAAAAAGCATTGTCTTTCAGTCCTCCTCTTTCATTAGTATTCCAACCAGGAAGATGGACACATTATTGTAACTGGGGACATCCTACATTGCTTTTCAGTTTCGTACTGTGTTGAGTATGGATTTGGGGATGATCAGACTTGAGTCTGGGAGTTATTAAGAGCAACTGGTATCATAAGGTGAGGGTTTGCCTCCCAGCTAGACCATCTGCTAGTTGGGTAACTCTGGAGAGCTTATTGAACATCTCTGTGCTACAGTTTTCTTATGGATAAGGGATGTCATAAGAGTAAATAAGTGGGGCACCTGGGTGGCTCCGTTGTTAAGCGTCTGCCTTCGGCTTGGGTCATGATCCCAGGGTCCTGGGATGGAGCCTCATGGTGGGCTTCCTGCTCAGCGGGGAGCCTGCTCCCCCCCCCCCGCTCGCTGCTCCCCCTGCTTGTTCTCTCTCTCTCTCTCACACATGCTCTCTCTTTCTCTCTCTCTCTCATGCTCTCAAATAAATCAATATAATCTTTAAAAGAAAAAAAGTAAATAAGCGAATCTATGTAAGGTGTTTAGAACAATTCTTGGTACACAGTAAGTACTTAATATATATATGAGCTTCTACTAGCAATAGTGGCAGTAATTCTGTCACTTTGATTCTGGAATTACTTTCCCTATGCAAGCTTTAGTTACCTCGACTGGCAAATGGAAAAAAATAGTATCTACATCATAAGGCTCTTGTGATGACTAAGTGAGAGAATAAATGGAAATCACTCCACTGGACATGTAAGTGCTCAAGAAATTTAACTCCCCCCACCAAATGTCTGTCTCCTTAACTGAAGACTCTTCAAAATCCAGTAGGAGCTACAGATGATTCATCTTGTATACTTGGTGTTGTTCATAGTGTCTAGGACATAATAGGTGCACAGTAAATGATGAAAGCATGTAGAAATGTATATGTATTAGGATCATAAAAGCCCTTAAGTAGCTGAGGCTTGCCTGAAATTGTGACGTACATAAAGGTTATTTTGTGTGGGTGTGTTTGTGTGTGTGTGACAGAGAGAAAGAGGGAAGGAGATTATAGCTATCTAGGAAAGAACTATGGTCTGATGTTTGTGTTCCCCCAAATTCACATGTTGAAATCCTAGTGCCCCATGTGATGGTATGAGGGGGGGTGCTTTGGGATTAGGTCGCAAGGGCTCTGCCCTCTGGAGTGAGATCCATGTCCCTAGAAAGGAGGCTCTGGAGAGCTGGCTCGCCTCTTCTACCTTGTATGGACCCAGTGAGAAGTTGGCAGTCCCTAACCAGAAGAAGACCTTCACCGGACCTGACCACGTGGGCACACTATCTCGGACCTCCAGCCTCAAGAACCATTAGAAATTAAAACCTGTTGTTGCTGAGGCACCAGTCTGTGGTATTTGTGATAGCAGCTTGCACGGACTAACACCCAGGCAAATGAGAAGCTCCACTGAATCCCAGTGAACCTTTTTGTGCTTCCCTTGCTTGTGTTTAATAAAGACCACAAAAGAAAGCTTCAAGAAGATAGTGCAGACCTTTGCAAGTTGAAAAGGATATTCCCAGTTCTATGGCTATCAGTTTTGTTGCCAAATCACCCAAGTCAAGTGGAGTTACTCAAATAGCTATCAGGGTAGATTAGTTCTTTGGAAGAATGTGAAGCCAGGGAGCACCGAATAATGGGGGTATTTTTTTTCCTCTCCTCCTTGATCATGTTCTCAGCTTAGCTCACCCTTTTATTTTCTTTCCACATCTTTTTCAAAAGTTGGAGGAAAAAAAAGAGGTCAATCAATATTTACTTTGAAGATTAAAAGCTGTAGCTTTTTTAGAGTACATCCTTTAAGCTGATGCTGTCGATATGAGGATGCCTGGACCCTCCTTACTGCATCGCCCCCCCCATATCCAGAAAGGTTTTGTCTGCATTCACTATCAATTAAATCTTACTGAATAATTGACAAGAAAGAATCAGTTTAGTTTTCAGGAGTTCAGGCTGCAGTGTTTTTATATCACCATGTCAGGAATGTTGGTCTAGTAAAAAAAGAAAAATTCCATTCTTTTTTAGAATTTAGCCTGGGCCTGTTAAATAATCAGTTGAATTAAATTATCCCCTTAAGAGAGGAGCACCTGTAGTCTGGAGGGTAAGAGTGATAGCTCTCGGGTCAGACTGCTTGGCTTTCAATGCGGATGGCGCTGTTTGTCAGCGGTGAGATTTTCCAGCTTGCTTAAACTTCGAGTCTCAGTTCTGTCATCTGTAGAATGGAGATAGTATCTGTCTCATAGTGCTGCTGTAGAAATTAAACGAAGTAATGTATGTAAAGCACAGCCTTGGCATATTACATGTGCTCTGTGAATATTAATTCTCGTCATCGTGATTCAGCTGGTTGAGCATCAGAGGGCGGCAGCTACTGATGAAGTCACTTCTGAAAGGGGAAAAGTCAGAGCACATTTTTTTCTTCCAAGGTCACTATTTTGCAAGTTTTAATATTAATGCATTCAGTTCAAGGGATGAGCTTCAGAAAAATTTGAGAGCTGAAGAGAATTACCTAATCACCAATGTGATTTAAAAAGGTTGCTTCGAATTACACTGAAGGCTAATACAAAACTGTTTAGAAATGAGAATATGGATATCCCATGCCCTGGATTATTTTGTATTCTCATTTATACTCCACATACACATTCTCAGAAAATATTGATGACCAGACGCCCTTTCAGTGTATGTATATGAAAGAGAGTGTATAGCATGCAAACTATTTCTTTGACACTGGTTATGTCAACTTTCGCAAAAGTTTCTGGGGTATTAGAAGTTTCCAAATTGCTGAACACAAAAGAAACATAAATTTAAGGTAAAATATTTTAATATAGTCACTTTTCACCACCAAATGAAGATGCATGGGTACTTGGTTTAGGTGGAAGAAATAGAGATATTTATGGCCACTCTATATAATATAAACTAACCTGAGTACAAATAATTGTGAGTACTTACTATTTGATAGGTTCAATATTTAGGTCTGTCAAAATTATCTCATTTCCATTAAGTCTTTCACTGAATGGGGTCAATACCCTATTCATTTCTCTACCCCATAGATCAAATGTTATTTATTTTACTTTTGTGCACAATTGCAGGATAATCCGCCACTGGTTTTACTATAGAGGAATGATTATCTATGGAAAATTATCAGTTCTAAATGTAACTTTTGCATGTATCAGGCAGATGTAGGGCTGATTTATCTACTAAGAGATTAGGGTAAATGGGCTTTTTAAAGGGCTATGTTTGAGACCTGAAGAAAAGATCCTTTTAATTGGCTCAAAAATGCAATAAAAAGCTAAAAACTCATAATGGAGTAAATGTTGAATCAGACATTCACAAAACATTATTTCATCTTCATGCATTTTAAAATAATTCTAAAATGAGGGCATCTGGGTAGCTCAGTTGGTTAAACATCTGCCTTCAGCTCAGGTCATGATCCCAGGGTCCTGGGATCGAGCCCCACATCAGGCTTTCTGCTCAGAGGGGAGTCTGCTTCTCTCTCTCCCTCTGCCTGCCACTCCCCCTGCTTGTGCTCTCTCTCTGTCAAATAAATAAAATCTTAAAAAAATTCTGAAATGTATGCCATAAAATTTCATTCAATTTGAAAACCTTTTTTTTATTTTTTAATGTTTATTTTTTCGTTTCAAGTCTTTATTTTGAAAAGCTTTTTTATTTATTTTATTTTTTTAAAGATTTTATTTATTTGACAGAGAGAGACAGTGGGAGAGGGAACACAAGCAGGGGGAGTGGGAGAGGGAGAAGCAGGCCTCCAGTGAGCAGGGAGCCCGATGTGGGGCTCAATCCCAGTACCCTGGGATCATGACCTGAGCCGAAGGCAGACGCTTAACGACTGAGCCACCCAGGCGCCCCAAAAACCTTTTTTAGATTAATTTTCTCACCTCAAAGGAATTTGTGATGATTGCTGATATAAATTAAATGTGCTGCATAAAGTCAGATAGTTTAACAACATTTATAAAATGTTTAAGAATGTTTAGGTAGCAAAAATTACTTTTAATGAGGCATGTGGGGTTTATTTTCATATGATTTATTAATGTGATGTGAGGGAGAAAACTCTAAATGTGAGAGTGATATGGCCTTGTGGTAGTCTCAACATATCCTGGAAAGCCTTTTATTTTTAGCTTGTTCTCTCTTTCTACATAGCCAGTATGGTAGTGGTTAAGCAGTATGGCAGGATTAAGGACTAAAAGCGAAAACAGCAAGCTCTATTTGTGCCCGTCCCATCATTAAGTCAACAGAAAATCAGCAAGGTAGTTGCTTTTCAGTCAATATTGTCAGCTGGGTACTCTACTGCTGTAATGGCCTGTCAGCTCTGATTCACTCATATAGAAAGATTACAAGAGGGGGATATGCCTTTTAATCATTGTACTGGGAATTGACCTGCTCTTTCTCTGTAACCAAAGAAGAACAAAGTGTGAGCGCTGATCTCCTGAATAGCAGGTGAGGCTCAATTTTCAAAAGAAACACAAAACTCTTCAGTGCAATTACCAGTCTTGATTTTAGGAGCCTTCATGGTCACCTGAGATCAAGCTGAAGCCTCAGGCTGGGATGTGAAGCCTTCAAAATCCACCAGCGAGCTAAACTTGCACCCTAGAATGGTTTAATTAGTTGATCAATTTTTTAAATAATGAAGAGAGAAATCCAAGTGCACTGATTTTACATTTTCTAACTCTATAACAGAAGACAAATGGGAGTTGGTTCACGAATTCCTGGTACTAGATCAGAAATTCACTCTGGGCCCTTGCTTTACATTCTTTTGCTCACTTTTGCAATGACTATTTTTTGAGCTGTTCCTGGCTGCTAGGAACAATGCTAGGCCCTAGGCATGGAGCAGAGAACAAGTCAGATAATGTGTTCTCATATAGCTTATGTAAACAACACCATCTGGTCATCCTGATTGTGATGGGCACAATTAAAGAAGCTACCAGGGGTGTTAGGATAGTAAGTAACTGGAATTTACAAAGGAAAGTCGGGAATGTCCTCTGGGGAGAGAAGTGGTGCTTAAGCCAAGAACTGAAGGAAGAGAATGAGTCCCCTAATTGAATAGATGAGGAAGAGTTCTGCAAGGAGAACAGCGAGGGCAAAGGTTCAAAGGTGGAAAGAGCTACTCTGTCTTTCATGAATGGCACAGTAATGAAGGAACCAGAGAAAAGTAAGGGAGCCCCTCAAATTAGATAATTCTCCATGATTCATTTAATGAATACTGAGTAGGAGGCATTTTACTAAGTACTTTTAGGGGCCCAAAGAATAAGATATAGTCCTTTTGCCCTCAAGGAGTTTATGTAGAAAATGTTATTATTTCCATGGTAGAGATTCATTCTATAAATCAGGAACAAATTTGTATGCTGCTAATATATATGTCAAATTAAACTTATCCTTAAAAAAAAAAAAGAAACATTTGACAGGCTGGAAAACAGTCGTCTGGGGTCAGATTGTTAAAGGCATAGATTTGTGCTGCTCTAGGAAACTGAGCAGTTGCCGTAAGACACACAGTTATTTTGATCTCACAGCTTTAAAAATCTCAGATTTCCTCTGCTATGTGACCCCACAAGGGTACTTAGACTTTCTGAACTTCAACTGCAACATCTGAAAAATAGAGGTTTTGAGTGTGGAGTGTAGCTGCAGATTCAAACTGATTCCGGATCTGAATGACATGACCACATAACTATTGCCAAATAATTGCAGGAAGGAAGGACACAGTGCCCATATGTGCTGTTTCTTCTTGCTGGCATTTTCTTGAGGAACCAGGAAGACTACAATAGACATCCCAACATGCAATGTTAATTGTTAAGTTACTGCTTTGTCCAGCTACTGTGGTTAAGTCCTTTTATACAATGGTTAAAAAATTCTAAAAAGTACCCTTTGATGTAGGTATTTTACCCCCATTTTATAGGTGAGGAAACGGGAGGTTAGAGAACCCAAGGTCATATTCAAATCAATAGCAGAGCCAGATATCGAACCTGAGTTTGTGCTCTTTCCCTATATCCAAGGAATCCAATTGCAGGCAAAGGGATAAATGACCTCTAGAGATCTCTTCTGGTATTTTAAGGAAGAACTACCTAAATGGGATGTTTGTTATAATTTGGAATGGTTGCTAAGGGGAGCTGTGAGGCCTTTCAAAACAGAATAGCTATTTAGCCAGAAGGGAGAAAAAAGAAATCAGGCAGAGCAAGGCACAGCATTTATTGAACGTATACTCTGTGTTAGACTCCATGTTATATCCTTCGATACATCTCATTTAAGTCTGCCAACAAACCTTTAGAAGGAACTGTGATCATTCCCTTGTAGATGGGGCTATCAGTTCTGACAAAGAAACAGAGCCTGGAGGTTAAGGAACTTGTGCTTGGACAGCTAGCTGGTAAGTAGCAGAACTGACATTCAGTGCCCCCCATTTCTTTGAACCCCCATTTCATTCTGGGCTGCTACCACTAAGAGAAAACATGTTTCAGACAGGGAGATCGATGATTTCTAGATGTTTCTTTAGTTCCTAGTAATTTGTTATTTTATGTTATTTATTTTTTTTTGCCATTTGGTCATCTATGTTTTATTTTAATTTTTTATTTCTGTATCCATATTTTTCACATATACAAAACACAGTTGATATATATTTTCCTTCCTTTACTTTTTGCTCAGCTCAATTTAAAATATCCTATTTTCCCTTTGGTTTTTCCTTTGCTGTCTATGACCAAAGGCTGATTGATGAAAAGTTAACAATTCTCTAGTTAACATATTAAATAGACTTTTATCCCTCCTGCCAATGTTGAGGCAACTAATTATCAGCCCTGTGTAGGAGCAAGGAAAGTTGACCTCAGACAGACCCACAGAGCCCTTCAAAGAGAAAATGAAGAAGTGGGGTCTCCCAACGCCCTCAGATCCAAGCCAATCTGGTATAATTGCCTGAGAAAAAGGACTCAAGTACTTGGAGTCTTCACAGATAGAGAGCCTCAGAAATAATGATTACAGCAAATCAGGGCTCATGAATATGCAGCTTATTTCTGCTTAGAGACACTTGAGTTATTGAAATTAAAAATACAAAATTATGGATTGCAAAGAAAGTGGCAGGGATTTTTTTTTTTTTTATTTTAACAATTGGAAAATATCACTGGAAATGAAGTCTTCCTGCCAACATGAAGCACATTATAATCATGCCAGGGAAATGATGCTTTTCTAAATGCTTGTTTTAAATAGATTTTTCCCCCAAATTCTGTTTAAAGATAGACTACGGAAGCTTTAACTCATGTGATTTTTTCTTTTTGTGGATTTCAATTTCAAGGTTATTCATTTTGGGACAGAGTCTAATACCATCTCATTCACAAGATGTTTCCTATACTTAGTATCTACCCTCGAAAGTCCTGAAGCAACGCGACTTGATTTTGGTGCCTGTTTCTTTCAGAGGTCCCTTCCTTTTTTTCAGGATCCCCTTGGATGTTCCTAAACCTGATGTGCCAAAGACCCTCCATTCCCTAGGCTTGACCTCCCAGGCCCTACCCCATTCTTAGACCATGTCTTTCCCCTGCTAGTCCATCAAAATGACTTGTTTCATACTATTTTTATTCAGGATCTTTTGAGGAAATATGGTTAATAAACATAAATGGACATGCAAATGTTTTTAAAAAAAATTTTATTGTTATGTTAATCACCATACATTACATCATTAGTTTTGGATGTAGTGTTCCATGATTCATTGTTTGTGCATAAAACCCAGTGCTCCACGCAGAACGTGCCCTCTTTAATACCCATCACCAGGCCAACCCATCCCCCCACACCCCTCCCCTCTAGAACCCTCAGTTTGTTTTTCAGAGTCCATTGTCTCTCATGGTTCGTCTCCCCCTCTGATTTCCTCCCCTTCATGCTTCCCCTCCAGCTATCTTCTTCTTCTTTTTCTTTTTTTTCCTTAACATATATTGCATTATTTGTTTCAGAAGTACAGATCTGTGATTCAACAGCCTTGCACAATTCACAGCGCTCATCATAGCACATACCCTCCCCAATGTCTATCACCCAGCCACCCCATCCCTCCCACCCCCCACCACTCCAGCAACCCTCAGTTTCTTTCCTGAGATTAAGAATTCCTCATATCAGTGAGGTCATATGATACATGCCTTTCTCTGATTGACTTATTTCACTCAGCATAACACCCTCCAGTTCCATCCACGTCGTTGCAAATGGCAAGATCTCATTCCTTTTGATGGCTGCATAATATTCCATTGTGTATATATACCACTTCTTTATCCATTCATCTGTCGATGGACATCTTGGCTCTTTCCACAGTTTGGCTATTGTGGACATTGCTGCTATAAACATTGGGGTGCAAGTACCCCTTCGGATCCCTACATTTGTATCTTTGTGGTAAATACCCAGTAGAGCAATTGCTGGATCGGATGGTAGCTCTATTTTCAACTGTTTGAGGAACCTCCATACTGTTTTCCAGAGTGGTTGCACCAGCTTGCATTCCCGCCAACAGTGTAGGAGGGTTCCCCTTTCTCCGCATCCCTGCCAACATCTGTTAATTGTTAATTTTAGCCATTCTGACTGGTGTGAGGTGGTATCTCATTGAGGTTTTGATTTGGATTTTTCTGATGCCGAGCGATGTTGAGCACTTTTTCATGTGTCTCTTGGCCATTTGGATGTCTTCTTTGGAAAAATGTCTGTTCATGTTGTCTGCCCATTTCTTGATTGGATTATTCTTTGGGTGTTGAGTTTGATAAGTTCTTTATAGATTTTGGATACTAGCCCTTTATCTGATATGTCATTTGCAAATATTTTCTCCCATTCTGTTGGTTGCCTTTTGGTTTTGTGGACTGTTCCTTTGCTGTGCAAAAGCTTTTGATCTTGTTGAAATCCCAATAGTTCATTGTTGCCCTTGCTTCCCTTGCCTTTGGCGATGTTTCTAGGAAGAAATTGCTGTGGCTGAGGTCAAAGAGGTTGCTGCCTGTGTTCTCCTTTAGGATTTTAAAGGACTCCTGTCTCACATTTAGGTCTTTCAACCATCTGGAGTCTATTTTTGTGTATGGTGTAAGGAAATGGTCCAGTTTCATTCTTCTGCATGTGGCTGTCCAATTTTCCCAACACCATTTGTTGAAGAGACTGTCTTTTTTCCATTGGACATTCTTTCCTGCTTTGTCAAAGATTAGTTGACCATAGAGTTAAGGGTCCATTTCTGGGCTCTCTATTCTGTTCCATTGATCTAAGTGTCTGTTTTTGTGCCGGTACCATACTGTCTTGGTGATGACAGCTTTGTAATAGAGCTGGAAGTCCGGAATGGTGATGCTGCCAGCTTTGCTTTTCTTTTTCAACATTCCTCTGGCTATTCGGGGTCTCTTCTGGTTCCCATGCAAATGTTTTATAATTTGTTAAGTTATCATTGTCTTCTTACAAGTTAAATTTGCAAATCCCATTTTCAAATTTCTTGATTTGCAACACCAGACTGCTACCATGTGGTTAAAACTGTTTTGATTACATTGTTTGAACTATTAGATGCAAGAATATATAACTAAAATCACTCTTTCAAAATGTGTGTGTGTGTGTGTGTGTGTGTGTGTGTGTGTGTGTGTGTGTGTTTGAGGATAACTAAAACGAAGTATAGGATTTGGTGCTATAGGGGATGGTTGGCAAATATATAGCAAATGTTTTTCCATTTTCCTCTCCATTGCCTATGGCAAATATCGCTAACTTCCAAGGCATCCTTTCCAGCTAAGTTAGGATAAGATCTCAGAATCCTTCCTAACATAGCACCTGAAGCAGTCTATATCAATTAATAGGAACTAGCATTTGGGATAAAATCACATATCTTTCTTAATATAGAGCAAGCTCAAAATAACAGTAATAAACCAAGGCTTTGAGCCATCAGGATGGTAAGCTGCTGCTGGGATGTAGTAAGGAGATAGAGATGATCTTTTAAGTATAGGGGTGAAGTCAAGGTCGGATGGCAATGTAGTATGAATAGAGCAATTTAAGTGAAGCAAGTTTCAAAACTTAGAGGCAGCATGAAGGGTGGAATCCCAGAGGGCAGGGGCATGCAGAGAGGCGATACTAAGCCTGAAGTGACAGGAGTCTCATCTGGGGGGACTGGGTAGGTTTGGGAAGGTGGATGGGGCTGAAATTGAAGAGATTCCTTAAAGCTTTGCAGTTTTATTTCTGTTCATAACATATGTACCTCAAAGCCTTTTCAAAATGCTCACCATCTACTTACATAAGGCACCTTGGCATTTGCCAGTTTGAATGCATAGGTTAGCATCATCCACCATGCTCTTTACATTCCTAACTGGGTTTCTGCAGTTGGGTAAATAGCCATGTTTTCTAATCAAAAGACAACAGAGACAAGAACAGGACCACATGCATCTCCTAGAACCCTTGTTTCCTGAATGATGCAGTAATCTTAGTCCCATTTAACTTACTGTGCCTGACAGTAACCCCAAATGAGGTCAAAATGACAATAAGTCTCAAACTCCCTGGCCTACCTTAGGGCCAACTGAGAAACTACTTTCACTGCATTCTGCTTCTCATTGCCTATTGGGGAAACCATTGACTTTCATGTTCAGAATGACCAGTGAATAGGTAGTTAGGGACCAGATAGTTCTGCCAAAACTATACATTGGCCAGTAAAAGAAACTTGTTGGGAATTACAGGGTTAGGGATATCAGTTTTATAATCTCTTTAGTAAAGGTCCGATTCCTTTTCTTGTCTGAGTGGAATTCCAGTGTATCTGGAATAGAAAAGTTGAGAAATCTGGGTATTCTCCTAGACAGCTATTGGTCTCGACATTCACCTGACACATAGGCACATAGACACAGATGGTTGGGCATGCCACGTTTGTCTTTCAAACATCATCTCTACCCCCCCCCCCAACCAGTTGTATAAGAAGAAACATGAACCCACCTGGAACTAAAAGGGAAAAGTAGATCACACACTGAAACTGGGTCCAAATTGTTTAGCAGGTAGTCCCAGGTTAGGGGAGGAAAATGCTGCCTTTGTGTGGTCTCTTTTCTATGGGACAATGAACAGAGATTGATGGAGGTATTAGGCCTTTTTTGGTCAAAGTGGATCTAAACTCCTTTATTTGAAATCAGGTTTACTTCACAATGACCAACCAAAGTCAGGGGTTGAGACCATTATCTGGATAATTTAGATACTAGGAAGGAATTGAATTTTGCTTCAGTTAATCTGATTTTACTGAATAAAACATAGTAGAATCTTTGGCCTATGCTGTGAAGTTAAACTTCAATTTCTTTTATTTGGTCTGGGGAGAATAGACTAAACCCTTCCTTTATTAAGGTGAATGCAATAATAAAAGATTAAAGTTCTCAGAGGTAATACATTCCCTCTTTTATTTCCACTTCGATGATGGGAAGTTTCTTGCTTAAAGTATTAGTTTCTTGCAACTGCTGTAACAAAGTACTTCCAACTGGGTGGCTTAAACAATAGAAATTTATTGTCTCACAGTTCTGGAGGTTAGGAGGGCAAAATCATGTGTCAGCTTGGTTGGTTCCTTCTGAAGCCATGAGGGAGAATCTGTTCCATGCCTCTTGTCCAGCTTCTGGTGGTTTTCCAGCAATCTTTGGTGTTCCTGGGCTTATAGAAGCATCACCCTGCTCACTGCCTTTATTGTCATATAGCTTCTGTGTGTGTGTGTGTGTGTATTTGTGTGTGTGTTTGTCTCCAAATTTCCCCTTTTAAAAGGATACCAGTCAGATTAGAGCCCATGCTAATGACTTCATTATAAATTAATTATCTCTGTAAAGACCCCATCAACAAATAAAGTCACATTCTGAGGTAAGGGAGGTTAGGAATTAAATATACAAATTTTTGGAGGACACAGTGAAAGCCATAATGCTCAAATATGTTGTGTGGATTGCTGATATACCCATGCATATGTAACTGTTAAACCATAATCACAATCAAAATGTCATTGCTTTCATTAAGAGAAGCTTTCCAAATATATTTTCCTTCTCTTAATTTGAAATGAGAGAGTCAGAATTTGTCAATGTCTTTCCAGCATTGTGTTGGAACTGTGTAGTAATCCTTTTTCCTATCTGAGAAATAGAACTGGATGGACAGCTGGCTTTAGAGTTTGCATGAAGAGTACATAATCCTACTTATGTAACCCATCATGTTTGCAAAATCTGCACTGCAGTTTTTGAGAGGGAATGAGATGTTTGAAAATAAAATCTGCTGTGCAGGAGTGGAAAATTTATCCATTCTTCACATTATTTTTGTTCTCTGTATTTTTATTTTGCATTCTCAAGAGGTATGTATCCTTGCTTGAGTGTTTTGCCTTTGCTGCACATGTCAGGGATTCAGAAAAGGTGAGATATGGCCCTAGGTCTATTCATTGACCTTCTTTGTGATGTGCAAGTTGTTTAACTCCTCAAGGGTGATGATTTCTTAAGTCTTGAGTCAGTCAGGCTAGATTGAGGTGGGATGAGGAAAGAGTGCATTAGGAATGGAGAGTAATGCTGCCCTTAAAAGTATGAGGGTTCATTGGTCAAATTGTAATTCTACCCAAAACAAAAACAAAAACAAAAAACAAAAAAAACAAGGGGGGAGGAGCAAGATGGTGGAGGACTAGGAGACCTAAATTTTGTCTGGTCCCAAGAATTCAGCTAGATAGTTATCAAACCATTCAGAACACCTACAAACTCAACAGGAGATCAAAGAAAAGAATAGCAGCAATTCTATGAACAGAAAAGCAACCACTTTTTGGAAGGTAGGATGTTAGGAGAAGTGAATCCGAGGGATATTTGGGAAGCTAGACCGTGGTGGGGAGGGAGCCTCCCTCAGCTGGCTACTGGCAAGTGATAGAGCAGCAGAGCACAAAATTGGAACTTTTAGGAGTCTGCTCTGCTGAGGGATGTAGCTCCAGTGGCAAAGCAGGGTGTGGGGGGTGGAACACTCGCTGGTACACTGTGGTCTCAGGACTCTCGGGGTCACAGAAAGACCAGGAGTGCCTGAGTGTGGCAAAGCTCCCAGATATTGGAGCGGGGAAGCTGGCTCCAAAGATGGAGCCAAGGAGTGGGCTCTCAGCTTGGGGTTGCCATAAACCGTGACCCGCGCATAGTTGGGCCACTGATCTTCCATCAGGGACTGAACAAGTGACAGATCCAGGGAGACTCCCCTTCCTCCCCCAGGAGGAGTGGTGTGGGAACCCACTGCAGGAATCTTCTGGGTTTGAAGACTCCAAACAGGGACGTGTACCAGAGATAGAAACGCTCACTCACAGGCTGGGTGAGCATGGAGTGTGGCCAGAGACTGGGGAGACAGGAGTGATTGACTGCTTTTCTCTGAGGGCTTACTGAGGAGTGGGGCCCAAGCTCTTGGCTCCTTTAGGGCCAGAGAATGGGAGGCTGCCTTTTTCACTCTCATCCTCCAAAGCTGTATGGAAAGCTTACAGGGAACAAAATCTACATACAGCAAACCCGAGCAGATTACCTAGCCTGGACCCTGACAAGGGTGGTGCAATTCTGCCTTGGACAAAGACATTTGAGAATCATGGCAACAGACCCCTCCCCCAGAGGATTACAGCAAGAACAGCCAGCCAAGACCAAGTTTACCGATCAATGAGAACTGCAAAACTCCAGCGGTAGGGGAATACAGCACACAGAATTCATGGCTTTTTTCCCATGATTCTTTAGTCTTTCAAAGTTAATTTTTAAAATTTTCTTTATTTTTTTCTTCCATTTTTAAAAAATTTTTCTTCTTTCCTTTTCAACCAACATCTTATCTTAACAATTCCTTTTTTAAAATATTTTTTAATTTTCATTTTTACAGTCATAGCCCATCCCTTCATTGTATTTAACCTTATTTTTTGTATATATATAAGTTTTTCTTTCTTTAAAATTGTGGGATACAGTTTCCTCTAACAGACCAAAATATACCCTAAATCTACTGTATGGCTTTGTTCTAGTCTCCTGCCTGATCACATTCTCTCTCTCTTTTTTTTAAATTTAATTTTTTCTTTCTATTTTCAACCAACTTCTTATTAATTCCTTTTTTAAAATCTTTTTAAATTTCATCTTTACAGTCATATTCCATCCCTTCATCGTTTTTACCCTTATTTTTGTATATATATGTATAAGTTTTTCTTTCTTTAAAATTTTGGGAGGCAGTTTCTTCTAACAGACCAAAATACACCAAAAATCTAGTGTGTGGCTCTGTTCTATTCACCAGCCTGATCATATTCTTTTTTTTCCCCTTCCTTTTTCCTCCAGTTTTGGGACTCTCCTGATTTGTTTAGTGTATATTTTTCTGGGGTCATTGTTACCCTTTTAGCATTTTGTTTTCTCATTCATCTATTCTCCTCTGGACAAAATGACAAGATGGAAAACCTCACCTCAAGAAAAAGAACAAGAGTCAGTACCAACTGCCAGGGACCTAACCAATACAGACATTAGTAAGATGTCGAAACTAGAGTTCAGATGACGATTATAAAGATACTAGCTGGGCTTGAAAAAAGCATAGAAGATACTAGAGAATCCTTTTCTGGAGAAATAAAAGAACTAAAATCTAACCAAGTCGAAATCAAAAAGTCTATTAATGAGGTGCAATCAAAAATGGAGGCTCTAACTACTAGGATAAATGAAGCAGAAGAGAGAATTAGTGATATAGAAGACCAAATGATGGAGAATAAAGAAGCTGAGAAAAAGAGAGATAAACAACTACTGGATCACAAGGGGAGAATTCAAGAGATAAGTGATACCATAAGACGAAACAACATTACACTAATTGGGATCCCAGAAGAAGAAAAAAAGAGAGAGAGCGGCAGAAGGTATATTGGAGCAAATTGTAGCAGAGAACTTCCCTAATTTGGGGAAGGAAACAGGCATCAAAATCCAGGAGCCACAGAGAACCCCCCTCAAAATCATAAAAATAGGTCAACACCCCAACATCTAATAGTAAAACTTACAAGTCTCAGAGACAAAGAGAAAATCCTGAAAGCAGCTTAGGACAAGAGGTCTGTAACCTACAATGGTAGAAACAATAGACTGGCAGTAGACCTATTCACAGAGACCTGGCAGGCCAGAAAGGACTGGCATGATATATATTCAGAGGACTAAATGAGAAAAATATGCAGCCAAGAATATTACATCCAGCTAGGTTGTCACTGAAAATAGCAGGAGAGATAAAAAGGTTCTAGGAAAACAAAAACTAAAAGAATTTGTGAACACCAAACCAGCCCTACAAGAAATATTGAAAGGGGTCCTCTAAGCAAAGAGAGAACCTAAAAGTAACAGAGACCAGAAAGGAACAGACACAATATACAGTAATAGTCACCTTACATGCAATACAATGGCAATAAATTCATATCTTTCAATACTTACCCTGAATGTAAATGGGCTAAATACCCCTATCAAAAAACACAGGGTATCAGATTGGATTAAAAAAAAAAAAACAACAACAAGACCCATGAATATGCTGTCTGCAAGAGACTCATTTTAGACCCAAAGACACGTCCAGATTGAATGTGAGGGAGTGGAAAACAATTTATGATGTTAATGGACATTAAAAGAAAGCTGGGGTGACAATCCTTATATCAGACAAATTAGATTTTAAACCAAAGACTAGAACAAGAGGTGAGGAAGGACACTATATCCTATCAAAAAAGAAGATCTAACAATTGTAAATATCTATGCACCTAACATGGGAGCAGCCAATTATATAAGCCAATTAATAACAAAAGCAAAGAAACACATTTACAATAATACAATAATAGTATGGGACTTTAACATCACCCTCACTGAAATGGACAGATCATCTAAGCAAAAGATCAACAAAGAAATAAAGGCTTTAAATGATACTGGACCAGATGAACTTAACAGATATATTCAGAACATTCCATCCCAAAGCAACAGACTACACATTCTTCTCTAGTGCCCATGGAACATTCTCCAGAATAGATCACATCCTGGGTCACAAATTAGGTCTCAATCAGTACCAAAAGATTGGGATCATTCCCTGCATATTTTCAGACCATAATGCTTTGAAACTGGAACTCAATCACAAGAGGAAAGTCAGAAAGAACTCAAATACATGCAGGCTAAAGTGTACCCTACTAAAGAATGAATGGGTCAACCAGGAAATTAAAGAAGAATTAAAAAATTTCATGGAAACCGATGAAAATGAAAACACAAATGTTCAGAATCTTTGGGACACAGCAAAGGTGGTCCTAAGAGGAAAGTGTATAGCAATACAAGCCTTTCTCAAGAAGCAAGAAAGGTCTCAAATACACAACCTAACCCTGCACCTAAAGGAGCTGGAGGAAGAACAGCAAATAAAGCCTACACCTGCAGGAGAAGAGAAATAAAAAAGATCAGAGCAGAAATCAATGAAATAGAAACCAAAAGAATAGTAGAACATATCAATGAAATTAGGAGCTTGTTCTTTGAAAGAATTAAGATTGATAAACCCCTGGCCAGACTTCTCAAAAAGAAAAGAGGAATTACCCAAATAAATAAAATCATGAATGAAAGAGTAGAGATCACAACCAACACCAAAGAAATACAAAAAAATTATAATAACATATTATGAGCAACTATAGGCCAGCAAATTAGATAATCTGGAAGAAATGGATGCATTCCTACAGATGCATAAACTATGAAAACTGAACCAGGAAGAAATAGAAAACCTGAACAGACCCATAACCACTAAGGAAATTGAAGCAGTCATCAAAAATCTCCCAACAAAAAAGAGCCCAGGGCCAGATGGCTTCCCAGGGGAACTGTACCAAACATTTAAAGAATTAATACCTATTCTTCTGAAACTGTTTCAAAAAATAGAAATGGAAGGAAAACTTCCAAACTCATTTTATGAGGCCAGCATTACCTTGATCCCCAAACCAGACAAAGACCCCATCAAAAAGGAGAATTACAGACCACTATCCCTGATGAACATGGATGCAAAAATTCTCACCAAATTCTAGGAAATAGGATCCAACAGTCCATTAAAAGGTTTATTCACCACGACCAAGTGGGATTTATCCCTGGGCTGCAAGGTTGCTTCAACATCTGCAAATCAATCAATGTGATACAATACATTAATAAAAGAAAGAACAAGAACCTTATGATCTTCTCAATAGATGCAGAAAAAGCATTTGACAAAGTACAGTATCCTTTCTTGATTAAAACTCTTCAGAGTGTAGGGATAGAGGGTACATACCTCAGTATCATAAATGCCATCTATGAAAAACCCACAGCGAATATCATACTCAATGGGGAAAAACTGAGAGCTTTTCCCCTAAAGTCAGGAACATGGCAGGGATGTCCACTATCACCACTGCTACTCAACATAGTATTCGAAGCCCTAGCCACAGCAGTCAGACAACAAAAAGAAATCAAAGGCATCTGAATCGGCAAAGAAGAAGTCAAACTCTCACTCTTTGCAGATGATATGATACTTTATGTGGAAAACCCAAAAGACTCCACCCCAAAACTGCTGGAACTCATACAGGAATTCAGTAAAGTGGCAGGATATAAAATCAATGCACAGAAATCAGTTGCATTTCTATATACCAACAAGACTGAAGAAAGAGAAATTAAGGAGTCGATCCCATTTACAATTGCACCCAAAACCTTAAGATCCCTAGGAATAAATCTAACCAAAGAGGCAAAGAATCTGTATTCAGAAAAATATAGAACTCATGAAAAGGGCACCTGGGTGGCTCAGTCGTTAAGTGTCTATCTTTAGCTCAGGTCATGATCGCATGTCCTGGGATTGAGTCCCACTTCGGGCTCCTTGCTCAGTGAGGAGCCTGCTTCTCCCTCTCCCTCTACTGCTCCCTCTGCTTGTGCTCTCTCTCTCTCCGACAAATAAATAAAAAAAAAATACTCATGAAAGAAATTGAGGAAGACACAAAGAAATGGAAAAACGTTCCATTCTCATGGATTGGAAGAACAAATATCGTGGAAATGTCTATGCTACCTAGAGCAATCTACACATTTAATGCAATCCCTATCAAAATACCATTAACTTTTTTCAAAGAAATGGAACAAATAATCCTAAAATTTGTATGGAACCAGAAAAGACCCCGAATAGCCAGAGGAATGTTGAAAAAGAATAGCAAAGCTGGTGGCATCACCATTCTGGACTTCCACCTCTATTACAAAGCTGTCATCATCAAGACAGTATGGTACTGGCACAAAAACAGACACATAGATCAATGGAACAGAATAGAGACCCTCAACTCTATGGTCAACTCATCTTCGACAAAGCAGGAAAGAATGTCCAATGGAAAAAAGACAGTCTCTTCAACAAATGGTGTTGGAAAAATTGGACAGGCACATGCGGAAGAATGAAACTGGACCATTTCCTTACACCACACACAAAAATAGACTCCAAATGGTTGAAAGATCTAAACGTGAGACAGGAGTCCATCAAAATCCTAAAGGAGAACACAGGCAGCAACCTCTTCGACCTCAGCCACAGCAATTTCTTCCTAGAAACATCGCCAAAGGAAGGGAAACAAGGGCAAAAATAAACTATTGGGATTTCATCAAGATAAAAAGCTTTTGCGCAGCAAAAGAAACAGTCCACAAAACCAAAAGACAACCGACAGAATGGGAGAAAATATTTTCAAATGACATATCAGATAAAGGACTAGTATCCAAAATCTATAAAGAACTTATCAAACTCAACACCCAAAGAACAAATAATCCAATCAAGAAATGGGCAGACGATATGAAGAGACATTTTTCCAAAGAAGACATCCAAATGGCCAAGAGACACATGAAAAAGTGCTCAACATCGCTTGGCATCAGGGAAATCCAAATCAAAACCTCAGTGAGATACCACCTCACACCAGTCAGAATGGCTAAAATTAACAAGTCAGGAAAAAGATGTTGGCCAGGACGTGGAGAAAGGGGAACCCTCCTTCACTGTTGGTGGGAATATAAGCTGGTGCAGCCACTCTGGAAAACAGTATGGAGGTTCCTCAAACAGTTGAAAATAGAGCTACCATCCGATCCAGCAATTGCACTACTGGGTATTTACCCCAAAGATACAAATGTAGGGATCCGAAGGGGTACTTGCACCCCAATGTTTATAGCAGCAATGTCCACAATAGCCAAACTGTGGAAAGAGCCAAGATGTCCATCGACAGATGAATGGATAAAGAAGAAGTGGTGTATATACACAATGGAATATTATGTAGCCATCAAAAGGAATGAGGTCTTGCCATTTGCAACGACGTGGATGGAACTGGAGGGTGTTATGCTGAGTGAAATAAGTCAATCAGAGAAAGACATATGACCTCACTGATATGAGGAATTCTTAATCTCAGGAAACAAACTGAGGGTTGCTGGAGTGGTGAGGGTGTGGGAGGGACGGGGTTGCTGGGTGATAGACATTGGGGAGGGTATGTGCTGTGGTGAGCGCTGTGAATTGTGCAAGGCTGTTGAATCACAGATCTGTACCTCTGAAACAAATAATGCAATATATGTTAAGAAAAAAAAAGAAGAAGAAGATAGCAGGAGGGGAAGAATGAAGGGGAGTAAATCGGAGGGGGAGATGAACCATGAGAGACGATGGACTCTGAAAAACAAACTGAGGGTTCTAGAGGGGAGTGGGGTGGGGAGAATGGGTTAGCCTGGTAATGGGTATTAAAGAGGGCACGTTGTGCGTGGAGCACTGGGTGTTATGCACAAACAATGAATCATGGAACACTACATCAAAAACTAATGATGTAATGTATGTGATTAACATAACAATAAAAAAATTTAAAGCAAAAGGTATTGGGAAATAATGTATTTCTCATAATTTTATTTTTTAGAATTGAAACTAATATTTTTAAAAATATTTAATTAATTTATTTGATAGTAGATGCAGGGGGAGCAGCAGAGGGAGAGAGAGAGGGAGAAGCAAACTCTCCATTGAGCAGGGAGCCTGATGTGGGACTTAATCCCAGGACCTTGAGATCATGACCCTCAGGTCATGATCCCAGGACCATGGTCATGACCCTCATGGCCAAAGGCCAATGCTTAACTGGCTGAGCCACCCAGGCATCCCAGAAGCTAATATTTTTAATGGAGTTACTTTTCCTTCTTATTACCACCTGGAACTTTACTTCGTAGTTTACTCTTGTGTTTCCTCATAATTTGAGGGAATATTAGACTAGTATCCAGGGCTCTCAAAAGCCCTCTGAAAGAGAGAACATCTTCAAGCTTATATTATAGACAATGTGAAGTGCTTCGTTTTCCACTTATCCTTTAAGACCAGCTGAAATGCTACCATCCTTGTGAACTCCTCCGATTTACTTATTTAGAAATGGATCTCTACCCGATGTCTCAGTGACAGCAGCCCCATTCTGCCTTCTGTATTCCAGTGTTGTGCAATAAATCACCCCAAATTAATGGCTTCAAACACCTACTATCTTATTATATCTCATCATTTTGTTGGTCAAGAATTTGAATGGGACTTAGCTGTGGGATTGTTCTCCATCTGTTGTTGACTGAGGTCACTTGATATTGTTAGCTAGTCTGGTTTGGAAGGTCCAAGACAATGTCACTCACTCGTCTGGCACCTTGGAAGGGTTGCTGTTGTCTCTTCTCTGCCTTTTTGGGTTCTGTTCACCTTTTCCTTTTGGTTTCATGCCTTTAAAACTCCCCTTCCTCTTACTTTATAAGAGTTTCTAGAGGGAGAGTATTTTTACAAAGTACTTTCAGATTCAGCTTCTATTTTCTCTTTACATGAAGCTTTTGAGTATATTCCTCCATCTTTTAATGTGAGAACACTAAAACAGACAAGATAAGTGTTTTGGTATTGAAACTTTTTTGGTTGCAAGGAAAAGAAACTCACTCATGCCAGTGAAGGTAAATATCACATTTTCATTTCCTTTAAATATCCTCATCAGCCTCCAGGCCTACATGGTGGTTTGGAAGGTTGCTCTAGGTACACCATCTAGATTCATCTGATTTCTGGAGGTGAAGTGTTCAGAGTTCATTCACTGTCATTGCCATACATCATAATAAAAATGATAGCTGTTCTTTATTGGGTGGTTACTGTGTGTCAGGCATATTGCTAAATGTTTTAGATGTATTATCTCCCTTAATTCTCGTACTAATATAATAGGTAATATTAGTATCATCTTATTTTAGAGGTGTAGGGGTGGGGGCTGAGGGTCATAAAGCTTAAATGTTTTGCCTCACTAGTTGGTAAGTGATAGAAGGGGCAGTGGAATAGTAGTGCCCCAGCTTTTTCCTGAGAGCAGAGTACTGAAAAAAAGAAGGAAGGAAGGTCTGTTAATTAGTCCTTTGCTTCTTATTGTAAATGTATTGGTAAGTTTTCTTTCTTCAGGGACTTGGGAATTTTATTTTATTTTGGCCACGAAAAGAATCCAGGGCACTAAGTTCATTGTCTCTCATGCCTTCATGGCACTGTACCAACTCTCCTCTCAGTGGCTCATCTTTGCAGGCTTGTTGAACAAATTCAAATTTCAAAATAGAAGAGAGGAAGCAAACCCAGAAGACATTGACTTGTACTTCATTCTTCCACAGAACAATGCAGGGTGGTTCTATTTTGTGGGACGAAGCCTGGAAGACTCACTATACTCATTGTTCAAGGCAATTGATTCACTCTTGAGAAAGCAGGCTGGTGACTGAAGTTTGTTTACACAGTGACTCAGCCTCAGCCCAGAATTAGGTAATAGATGTTTATTAACTTTACTTTCTTTCTCAGAAAAAGAATCAACTAAGTTCTAGAAGTGGAATGATTGCAGCATTTGGAGGTCCCTATAAAAACTTCATAAAAATGTCACTCAGCATTTTTACTTTTTAAAGATATTATTTATTTATTTATTTGACAGAGAGTTAGAGAGCACAAGTAGGCAGAGCGGCAGGCTGAGGGAAAGGGGGAAGCAGGCTCTCTGCTGAGCAGGGAGCCCGATGCGGGGCTCGATCCCAGGACCCTGGGATTATGACCTGACCCGAAGGCAGCTGCTTAACCGACTGAGCCACCCAGGTGCCCCATCATTTTTAAAGATCCCTGGTATAACTTTTTTCTCATTTTAGTTCTTCATTACTAAAAGAAAAGAGATGCAGCTTTCATTTTTTACTTAAATCAATCACCAATGTCCTCTGAGTCTAGAGAGTGTGTGTATGTGTGTTTGTGTGTACGTCTTCCCTCAGAAGACACTAATAGGCTAACTGTGTGATAATATTTCACTAGCCACAATCTCTTTTCCCAATTCTTTAAAAAATTTTTTTTGGTATGTTTTATTTTAATTAATTAATTAATTAATTAATTTATAATTATTCTCTACACCCAGTGTGGGGCTTGAACTCATGACGCTGAGATCAAGAGTTGCATGCCCTACTGACTGAGCCAGCCAGACATCCCTCCTCAACTCTTAACAAACATTTATTCTACAATTTGAATTTGTAATTGAAAATGGAGGAATAGAAGAGGCTGGAAAGTCTCTAAACAAAAGGACATTTAACTACATCCAAATGAATGGGGCATTGGGCCTCTTTATAATAGGCATGCTATGTCTCTTTGTGTTGAATAACCATAGCTAATCTGCATACATCTGCTTTGGGGGACATGCTGCTGGAAAGGCTGAGGATTGCTCAGGTTCTGGCACTAGTCAGCTGTGTGACTTTGAGCAATTCATGTAACATCATTGGATTTCAGTTTCTCATTTCCAAAGGGAAAGATTTGGGTTAGCTTATTTTTCCTCAAACTTCAGTTTCTGCATATCCTTCTTCATTTTTTTTCATATCCCATCACACCTTTGCTATTATTGAGCTAACATTTTAAAAAAGACTCCTTTTTAACAGGTTAAAATATGAGGGATGAAAATAATATTAAAATATTAAAAACTATAAAGAGAGAAGTATGTAGGAGAAAATAGAAGGAAAGAGTTTGCTAGAACAGGTGAGGGAAGACAGAACTGGGTTTTCTGAAAGTTCTTAGGAAAAAGAAGTTTGGGCCCAGAGATGGAGGGGATGGAATCTAGAGAATCAGGGAGATCTAAGACAAAAGACAGTTCTAAATTAAAGGGTTGCCAGTAGGAACTTAGGAAAGAGGAATCTTGGAGAAAAGGGGCTATTGCCTGCTCCATGTTAAATCATGCTATACTTTCCCTCAGCTACTTCTCCTAAATGCCATTGCACTGGAACACCAGGCCACAGTCTTGCCTCCTTCAGGCTCACTGATCTGTAACCTGTCTTCTACAGCCCCTCCTTAGGGAAGACAGTGGCTGAGGGAAAGTGCAGCCTGGGCATTGAGGCCCAAGAGGGGAAGGTTAAGGGGAACTTGGAGGTGAGAGCCAAAGATGAATGAGGTTGAGGAGGGGTCAGAGAAACTGGAGGTTTTGGATTAGGCAAGGAGGAGGGGGCCAATATCAGCCATGCCAGATTAAATAGGTTGCCCCTTGAGATAATGTGTTGGTCAGTATCTGATGAGTTATATATAGACTACCAAAAATAATAATTGCCCAGTATAATTACATCTACCTCAATATGTCACAGCTGTTATGTGTAGTGATGGTAAGAAATACCTAAAACAACATACTTAACCATTTGGGAAATACTGGGCTAGATACAGTCATTTTGAACAGTTGTCAGTGTCAGTGTCACACATGTGCTATTTCATTTAATCCCACAGGACCCTGAGGCTCAGAGACCTTCAGTATTTCTTAATAACACATAGTTGGATTTGAACCCAGATTTTTGTAATAAGTCTGGGCTTTAAGGAGTGCTTCCAGCTCTACTGACTGTTCCATCTACCTCTCCCTGCCTCCAACTTTTGGCACTCACTGAAGGGGAATAAGATTTATTTTTTAAAAATTAAAATCAATTAATTAACATATAGTGTATCATTAGTTTCAGAGGTAGAATTTAGTGATTCATCAGTTGCATATAACACCCATTGTGCTCATTACGTCAAGTGCCCTCTTTTATATCCATCACCCAGTTACCCCATCCCCCTTACATCCTCTCCTTTGTTTACTATAGATAAGAGTCTCTTATCTATCCCTCTCTGATTTTGTCTTATTTTATTTTTCTCTCACTTCCCCTTATGTTCATGTTTTGTTTCTTAAATTCCATATGTGAGTGAAATCATATGCTATTTGTCTTTCTCTAACGGACTTATGTCACTTAGCATAATGCCCTCTAGTTCCATCCACGTTGTTGCAAATGGTAAGATTTCATTTTTTTGATGGCTGAGTAGTATTCCATTGTGTGTGTGTGTGTGTGTGTGTGTGTGTGTGTGTGTGTGTGTGTGTATACCACATCTTCTTTATCCATCTGTCAATGGACAACTGGGCTTTTTCCATAGTTTGGCTATTGTGGACATTGCTGCTATAACATTGGGGTGCACGTGCCCCTTTGGAACACTATATTTGTAACTTTGGGGTAAATACCCAGTAGTGCAATTGCTGGGTCATAAGGTAGCTCTATTTTTAACCTTTTGAGGACCTCCATACTGTTTTCCAGAGTGGCTGTACCAGCTTCCATTCCCACTAACGGTGTAGGAAAGTTTCCCTTTCTCTGCATCCTTGCCATCTGTTGTTTCCTGACTTGTTAATTTTAGCCATTCTGACTGGTGTGAGGTGGTATTTCATTGTGATTTTGATTTGTGTTTCCCTGATGCCAAGTAATGTGGAGCATCTTTTCATGTGTCTGTTGGCCATTTGTATGTCTTCTTTGGAGAAATGTCTGTTCATGTCTTCTGCCCATTTCTTGACTGGATTTTTCTTTTTTTTTTGGGGTGTTGAGTTTGGTAAGTTCTTTTTTTTTTTTAAAGATTTTATTTATTTATTTGAGAGAGAGAATGAGAGATAGAGAGCACGAGAGGGAAGAGAGTCAGAGGGAGAAGCAGACTCCCTGCTGAGCAGGGAGCCCAATGTGGGACTTGATCCTGGGACTCCAGGATCATGACCTGAGCCGAAGGCAGTCGCTTAACCAACTGAGCCACCCAGGTGCCCCCGAGTTTGGTAAGTTCTTTATAGATTTTGGATACTAGCCCTTTATCTGATATGTCATTTGCAAATATCTTTTCCCATTTTGTAGGTTGCCTTTTAGTTTTGTTGACTGTTTCCTTGCGTGCAAAAGCTTTTTATCTTGATGAAATCTCAATAGTTCATTTTTACCTTTGTTTCCCTTGTCTTTGAAGATGCGTCTAGCAAGAAGTTGCTGTAGCCAAGGTCACAGAGGTTGCTGCCTGTGTTCTCCTCTAGGATTTTGATGGATTCCTGTCTCACATTTAGGTCTTTCATCCATTTTGAGTTTATATTTGTGTATGGTGTAAGAGAATGGTCCAGTTTCTTTCTTCTGCATGTGGCTGTCCAATTTTCCCATCACCATTTGTTGAAGACACTGTCTTTATTCCATTGGATATTCTTTCCTGCTTTGTCCAAGATTAGTTGACCATTGAGTTGAAGGCCCATTTCTGGGCTCTTTTTTCTGTTCCATTGATCTATGTGTTTGTTTTTGTGCCAGTACCATACTGTCTTGATGATCACAGCTTTGTGAAATAGCTTGAAGTCAGGCATTGTCATGCCCCCAGCTTTGGTTTTCTTTCTCCACATTCCCCTGGCTATTTGGGGTCATTTCTGTTTCTGTAAAATTTTAGAATTATTTGTTCCAGCTTTGGGAAAAAGTTAATGGTATTTTGATAGGGATTGCAATGAATGTGTAGATTGCTCTGTGTAGAATAGACATTTTAACAATATTTGTTCTTCCAATCCATGAGCGTGGAATGTTTTTCCATTTCTTTGTGTCTTCCTCAATTTCTTTCATAAGTGTTCTATAGTTTTCAGAGTACAGATCCTTTACCTCTTTGGTCAGGTTTATTCCTAGGTATCTCATAGTTTTTGGTGCAATTGGAAATGGGATCGATTCCTTGATTTCTCTTTCTTTTGTCTCATTGTTAGTGTATAGAAATGCAACTGACTTCTGTGCATTGATTTTATAGCCTGCCACTTTGCTGAATTCCTGAATGAGTTCTAGCAATTTTTGGGTGGAGTCTCTTGAGTTTTCAACATAGAGTATCATGTCATCTGTGAAGAGTGAAAGTTTGACTTCTTTGCTGATTTGGATGCCTTTTATTTCTTTTTGTTGTCTAATTGCTGAAGCTAGGACTTCCAGTACTATGTTGAACAACAGTTGTGAGAGTGGACATCCCTATCATGTTCCTGACCTTAGGGGAAAACTCTCAGTTTGGGGAAAAAGATTCTTAATGAGAAAGGTCAACTTATAGGCTCCATGTTCCATGCCATTCATTTTATAAACTTTCAAAGCAAAAGTTCACAAATCAAAACATTGCCTATCTTTATTTTTGGCAGTTTTCCTCATCACAATTATTTAATGTAAACTAATTCTTTTTTCATTATGATCTTACATTCAAAAAACAAGAGAGCAGGTTGGAAGAATTAAAGAATAACTAAAATAGAAATTGACCTTGTGTGGTAGAATGTGCTCAAGTCTTGGAGTTAGAAAACATGGATTTCAGTTTTAGTGCTATCACTTGCTATGGCCATGGTTAAGCTATTAAAATTCTCCAAGTCTCAGTTTCTTCCAACGTATAATAATACTGATAATAATACCACCTCATACTGTTGTTGAAAAAGGAAGGAAAAGATAAGATGTCTGTGGCAGCATTTTGTGAAAAGCAAACCTCAAGCTGTGTTGGACATTGAAGTGATTAATTAGGTCTTTCTCCAAGAACAAAACAGGTTTTTGATATTCTTTATATTTACTTGGTCAATGCCTACCATCACACTGTTGGTTTGAAATACAAATCTAGTTTGTATATCTCTCCTTAACAAATAAATGCAAAGACTGCCAAATATTTACTCACTTTGCACCATGTGGATATAGCCCAAGTTAGGAAAGTTTAATATGATAAAAACCATTTCGTAGGTACTACTTAACCAGTAAGAAATTTTATAGTCTGAGTCTTCTAATATTCCACCATTATTCAACTGAATCTGCTGCTATAGAAATTACTAATTAATTAACAAGTATTTATTGAGTGTTTTCTTGGTGGAGCATTTTTATGACATTGAGCATGCATTTGCTAGAGATGAGGGCAACTACCCACAGCCATGCAGTCCAGCCCAAATTTCAAGTTGTGTCCCATGGGGCTTTTGCAAACAATCATAATTTGTATTTGGAAGTTTATCAAGGTAAATTCATACATTTATCAAGAATCGTCTAGTTGGGATTTTGTAACCTGATATGAAATTCAAGAAGGAATTCAAAAGCAATACTCTGTTTCACATTCATCAGACCTCTCATTTCTTCAAACAGTAGAGAATTTTACCTTGAAAGGGCTTAGAAAAATGAAACAAAAGATGATTGCATAAATTCTCTCAAAATTCTAGATCTAGGTAGGGTATGATTACTCTCTTTCTCAGGCAGGGCAAGAAACCAGACATATTTCCAGAAACTTCAAAACTGCAGCATCAAATTCTACTCTCTTCTAGATCTGACATCTTTTAACATGTAAATTATTGACAGGTTGGTTCATTATTTGCAATTAAGAAAAAATAGTACTCATATTGAGTAATAAAAGCAAATAATTGCAATTTTATTTTTTAAGGTAATTAGCCCTCACTCAAATATTTCAGATTTAAACGTAATTAGGGTTGCAGTTAATTATATCTACCATGTTCTGATACAAATTTTTAATTATTTTACTGAATCCAAGTTATATTTCCTTCCTTGTTGAGAAACAGTGAGTGAGTTGGAGTTTTAAAATCAGCTTAAGTAAAGAGTGACAACATTGAATATGAAAAATCTGTCTTATAAAAAATAATTTAAGAATCAAATCATACAGTGGCAATTTAACAATTGATTTAAATTGAATTGAATTAAATTAAAATTATCAAAAGAAAGGTATAGAAATATTTTGAGTGAGTGATTTGTATGATCGTAATTGTAAATGTTTCGAGGAACTAAAAGAGTATAGAATGGAGTTGTGAAGAAAATAACAGACAGAGAATGAAAAAACAGAAAACAGAAGCAAAAACAAAAAAACCAAAGCCCACAGTGCATTATCCTCCTGGTCTCACTTCATCTCTGTGTGTACTGAAGGTGGGGGTGTAGGGACTAGTTCAGTTGGTAATATTTGATTCACAAGGTTAGCACAACTGTTTGAAGAATATGAAACCTCCAGGTTTTTTCTTTTAATCTATACAGTCTCAGATTACTGTTTGGAAGAATCTTTGCTATGTGATGGGGCAACCAGTCTACTTTTTATGGTAGATAAAGCTTTTGTCTGGTGATCTGACCCATGTAGACCATCAGAATTGGATTATTACAAGCAGGTAAGAATTTCCCAGGGTGATGGGTTCTCTCTTACTCGAAAAGTACAAATTAATGTAGTTTTCTCATAAGATATTATTCATAGAATTGATTGCTTTTAAACATGTCTGACCTTGTGTAATCACTGTGGTCAAATATTAAATATAGTCATTATAGGTAATGAAGCTATTTTTAAACTATTTAAAAAAGAATACTTATAAAGTAATTATTATTGCATTAAAAAACCATTCCCTTATCCAGTTATTCTATTATAGAGCAAAACAACTCTAGAATGGCATTAGAAAAGACCTTGGTGGTCAAGTGAACTTCTTGTTGATTGTTAAGGAAAGCAAAACATGTGGAGGCCTGGTTGCTCAAGGTTACCCAGAATGGTAATCAAAACCCAGTTCTCCTCTTTTGAAATTGCCTTCAGACACACACAAGAAAACCACTCATTATGGTAGAAACATAATTTTCAACCAAAATGGAATAACACATCTTAATCAACACCTCACTCATAAGACTTGCTTCCAAATTATTTGAAACTTAAAATATTATTATGGAAAATTTCAAATGTATATAGAAAGAAAAACATAATGAACCCTAATTTATCTATCATCCAGTTTTCATATTATAAAACATTTTGTTAGCCATATTTTATTTCCCATCCCTATTACAACTGCTACTACTGTTTGTGGCAGTAGAGTTGTTTTTTGCTGGTATATTTCACCCTTTAAAGCAAATCCTAAATATCATGTCTGATAACTTTTTTTTTTTTAACAGGAAAGGTTTTATTTTATTTTATTATTATTTTTTTAAAGATTTTATTTATTTGACACAGAGATAGAGGCACAAGTAGGCAGAGGGAGAGGGAGAAGCAGGCCCTCTGCCAAGCAGGGAGCCGGACGTGGGGCTCGATCCCGGGACCCCAGGATCATGACCTGAGCCAAAGGCAGCGACTGAGCCACCCAGGCGCCCCATGTCTGATAACTTTTTTTAAAAAAATTTTATTTATTTATTTGACAGAGAGAAAGAGCATGAGTGGGGGGAGGAGCAGGGGGAGAGGGAGAAGCAGACCACCCGCTGAGTGGGGAGCCCCACACGGGGCTCAATCCCAAGACCTTGGGATCATGACCTGAATCCAAGGCAGATGCTTAACCGAGTGAGCCACCCAGGTGCCCTCATGTCTGATAACTTTAGTTACTAGTTTATTATGCATCCCTGACATATAAGGGCATATTTTTTTAACACAATCACAATGCCATTATCATACTTAACAATTTCTTAACATTATCTAATATCCAGTCCATATTCAAATTTCCTTGATTATTTCAAAAGTGGTTTTTTGTTTTTTTTTTGAGTTAGTTTGAATCAGGGTCCAAACAAGGTGTGCACATTGTATTTGGTTTTTATATTCTTTTTTTTTTTTTTTAAGATTTTATTTATTTATTTGACAGAAAGAGAAAGAAAGAGAGAGCACAAGCAGGGAGAGTGGCAGGCAGAGGCAAAGGCAGAGGCAGGCTCCCCAGCAAGGAGGATGTGGGGTTTGATCCCAGGACCCTGGGATCCTGACCTGAGCTGAAGGCAGCTGCCTAAGCAACTGAGCCACCCAGGCACCCCTATATTCTTTTTTTTAAAGATTTATTTATTTATTAGGGAGAGAGGGCGTGTGTGTGTGCATGTGCAAATGGAGGGAGGGGCAGAAGGCGAGGGAGAGAATCTCAAACTGAGGATGGAGCCCAATGTGGGACTCAGTCTCACCACCCGGAAATCATGACCTGAGCCAAAATCGAGTTGGAGGATTATTGGACTGAGCCACCCATGAGCCACTCAAATACATCCATGTATTTGAGTTTTATATTCTTAACTCTTTTAATCTACAAAGGTCTCTCTCTCTCTTTTTTTCTTTGTTAAAGAATGCTATTTATTGAGTAAATGAAGTTAATTGTCCTGCAGAATGTGCCGGATTCTGGATGTGGCTGATTGGTTTCTTCCGGTGTTTAACTTTTTCTCTAGCCACCATATTTCTTGTAAATAGGAAGTTAGGGGACGCTTGGGTGGCTCAGTCACTTGAGCGTTTGACTTTGGCTCAGGTCGTGATCTCAGGATCCTGGGATTGAGCCTGTGTCAGGCTCCCTGCTCAGCAGGGAGATGGTTTGTCTCTCTCCCTCTGCCCCCACCCCCAGCTCATGCTCTCTCTCTGAAATGAATAAATAAAATCTTAAAAAAAAAATAGGAAGTTAGAACTGGTTGCTTGATTAGATTTAGTTTTTTTTTTAGCAAGTGCTTTGTACTCTTTATTACATTACTTGAAGAGATACATAATTTTGAATGTTCTGTTTTCAGATAGTATCAGTCTGATCTCTTCCTTATAAATTTTTTCACCACATTTCACCTAATGGTCTTAGCATCTGTGCTGATAAATGCCCTGACCTGACCCATTATTTTATTAGGGGTTGCAAAATGGTAATTTTCTAATTTTATCATTCTTTTTGCATTTCTTAGCTAAAAATGTTCTGTAAAGGACTTTTTCCTCAGCAGCTACTAACTTTTTTGAAATATAATTCATATAGGAAAGTTGGGCTAAATGCTTGATTTATTCCCTCAATTTGTCAATTTTGAGTATGAGTTGGTGACATAGCAAATTCCAGTGCTGATAAATGAGTTCTTTTTTCAGTATGATTTTTCAAATATTTGCTATATTTGAGTCATATTATTATTATGACTATTTTGAGTTATTATTATTATTTCCTGTTCAAATTGTCCCTTCTCAGGCCACTAGGAGTTTCTTCAGCTTGACTCTTGAGTCCTTTTGATATCTTGTTCTCTGTATGACAAAAACAATACATAAAGAAAAAGAGAAAATTTGTGCCACAGGCGTTCAAAGAAATGTGTTGTAGGCTCCCAAGACAATTTATAAAGAGAGGTTAAATTTCTTTTTTTTCATTAAGAACAGTGTTGGAATAACTATTCAAATTATTCATCTGAAGTGGACAATAGTCATGGGTATGTCTTTTGAGATATTTATTCTTAAAAACTCAACCACTTCACATTATTTTATAGGCATACCTTAAAGTATAATATTCATTTTAAAACAAGTGACAAAGAACTTCAAAGAATATGGTGGTGCATACTGTTCATTAATCATCCTCTTCAGGTGCTGAGGATGTGGCGATGGAAAATCAACAGAAGAAGTGTACTGACTAAAAGAGCTGAGGTTATCCTTTAGGTGCCAAATGAAAACCAGTTTGGATTCTGTAAAGGAGGACAGAGCATGCAAATGAAGAGTCGGGTGTTGGATTCAGAGGAATGTGGATCATGACTCCTTCACATGCTGCCTCTGGGCTCTTCCCAAGTCACCCAACATTTTGAAGCCTGTTTCCTTATCTGACAAACAGGCTGATAACACTGATTTCCTCAAGCAGGAATTAAGATGTGATAAAATAATTGTAAAGCTTTTCAGACAGGACATATGTCAACGACTAGTCAAGGCAGCATTTGGTAAAGATGTCCAGATGGGGTTGATGGTGGCAGGGAGGGAAGCTCAATGTAGTGGTGGGAGCCGTTTTAAGGAACCATCCACTGGCTTTTCAAGTCTAGAATTCATTAGTCTCTAACACGCTTTAGGATTAGAAGGGACTTTAGAGGACATCTCTCTAACTCCCATTTCACACTTAAAATTGAAGCCCAATGAAGGAAAGTGACTTGCAATAATATTGCCACCATGCAAATAAAGAGCCAAGACTAAAGCAGAATTGTCCAACAGAAATATACAAATTACCCATGCCCATGTGATTTTAAATGTTTTAGTAGCCATTACATATTTTACATTTATAGAACATTGCAATTTGGACAGCAACATTGCAGATATTCAGTACCACATATAGCCCATGACTATTGTATTAGGATGGGTCCAAAGCTCATTTCTCCTAATTCTCAAGCTTATTATGCATTTTCTGTAGAGAACATGACCCTCATTATTTTCTGTATCAGAACTAATTGCCTTATCGCATACATGGGTCATCAAACATCATTTTTTCATTTAAAAAGAAATGTCCCTGATGGTCCTAATGCATTTTGGAGAAAGAATTCTTCTAGATAGGCCTTTCCAGAGACCTAATTCTTCCGGAAACTCTACCAGTAGCTTTCCAATGAACAGTTTTAATTGAGGATGCCATTTTAGACATAATGTGCTAATTGTAATCTTGAGATTTCTATTTTTCTGAGAACAAGATTTTTGGCTAAAAGTTCTTTCAAAAAGTATATTTCTAGGGAAGATCAAATTGGTGGCCCAGCTCTAGGAGAGGCACAAATTCTTAAAACATACATGAGCTTCACTCTTATTGTATCTTTCATATTTTAGTTTCCCTTTAGCACATTTACTGCTTTTTAAAAATATTGTCATTTACAAATTAAAGTTATATGTATAGCTGGCTTTAACAGTTAAATGATTTCTCAAGACTTATTTTAAAGTCAGTAGTCATCTCCCAACCCTATTTCCTGCTTCCCCTGTTCCCAGTCCTCCAGAGGCAAATACTTTGAACCCTTTCAGCTATTTCTTTTCGTATTTATCTTCAGAATTCTAAATAGCAGGTTTTTTGTGTTATGTCTTGATTTTTCACTTTTAGGCACTTTTTGGTGAACTTTCTGTAAAGGAACATAAAGATTTGGCTCTCTTTCACCCCTTCCTCTTCACAGATGCAATCATTCTCTTGAACCTTCACTTGTACTCAGTAGAGTTCTGTCATAACTTGGGCTAGAAAACTCAGTGTTTGGCACTGGGATTGCTGTCTGTAAACACATTCATGCCTTAGTCATGTGGTATACAGTACTTATTTTTCCTTTCTCTCACAGAATTTTTTGTTTCTTGAGGTAGTTAATAATATTTTTTTGTTGTTTAAATTTTTATGTATATATCCATCATGAAATTCTCTTACTTGAGAAGTATAGCTTGAACTTCTGTCTGAAGGATACATACATGGGAACTAGTTGAAGGAGGGGTGTGTGGAGGGAAGCATTTAGAAAGTGGGAAGAATATGTGCAAAGGCCCTGTGGCTAGAGGACAATGGTAGAAGAAAAGGGGGAGGTCTGACTGGAGCCTAGAGATGAAGGGAGAGAGATATGAAATAAACTGCTGGAGAGGCAGGAAGGGGCCAGGCCATGCATGGTGTATAGGTAATATTAATGGTTTGGTTTTGATCTTAATTATATCTAAAAGAAATTTAAGCATTTCTAGTAGAGGAGATAGGTGGCCAGATTTAAACCTTCCTCTCTATCCTATGCATTCTTTCATTTTTATAATATAGTAGCCCCCCCCCCTTATATGCAGTTTCACCTTCTGCAGTTTCAGTTACCTGTGGTCAACTGTGGCCCAGAGGCAGATGATCCTCCTTGTGATGTATTGTTGGAAGGTAAGTAGTAGCCCAGTATTAAGACACAGTGTCACCGTCATTCACCTCACTTCATCTCATCACATAGGAATTTTCTCATCTGACCTCACCACAAGAAGAAAAAGTGTGAGGGCAGCACAATAAAATATTTTGAGGCAGAGGGGATGAAATTCACATAATTTTCATTATACCATATTGTTGTAATTGTTTTATTTTACTATTAATTATTGTTAATCTGTTACTGTACCTAATTTATAAATTAAACTTTATCACAGATATGTGTGTATAGGGAAAAACATAGTGTATATGGGGTTTAGTATTATCTGTGGTTTCAGGCATCACTGGGGTCTTTTTTCTTTTTTTTAAGGATTTATTTATCTTAGCGAGAGAGAGGGAGAGAGAGCAAGAATGGGGGTGAGGGGCAGAAGGTGAGGGAGAAACTTAGCAAACTCTGCGTTGAGTGTGGAGCATGAGGCTGGGGTTGGACCCAGGGCTCCACATGGGGCTCAACCTCAGGACCCAGAGATCACAGACCTGACATTACAACCTGAGCTGAAACCAAGAGTTGGACAATTAACCGACGGTGCCACCCAGGCACCCCTCGTGGAGGTCTTTGAATGTAGCCCTTGAAGATAAGGGGGACTACTATAATGTCCTATTTTGATTAAGTTAGTCAGAAGCTTTTCTATTGTTTGCAGTCAATGAACCTTAACTGATTTAGGATCTCTTGTATATTTGCATTCTGCTGTTAACACTCAGTTGGACTGGATTTTAAAACATGGGGTCTGCTTTGTTCTGTTGCCTGAATATTGCCTAAAGCTACAAATACACTGTTCATACTATTCTTTTGCATCTGTAGCAAAAGAGTTGTTTTTGGTTCCCTCTAATAGTTGTTCCATCAAATCAATTCACAGCTGTCATTTTTCAGGTACAGTTCTCAAGTTAAACCTCTTTTCAGTCATGTCTTTTATTTTACTATGTCAAAAAGGACTTTAATTTGTTTCTGGCATATTGTATTTTTTAAGTCTTAAAAACTCGAGGTATGATAGTTGTCACTGCAAGATTCAGCTGCATTTCATTTGTTGTCTTGTTTACATTCCAGTATAGTTAACATACAGTGTTATATTAGTTTCAGGTGTACAATATAGTAATTCAGCAATTCCATACATTACCTAGGGCTCATCATGACAAGTGAACTCCTTAATCCCCATCACCCATTTAACCACTTCCCCTCTGGTAATCATCAATTGGGAAGAACAATTTTGGGAAGTTAACATGAAAGTTGGGGTGCAGAGAACTGGGACAAGAATTTTAAGATATGTGGTTAGTTTTTTTTAAAGGAATCTTTTTGAATACTTAGAGTCAGAATCAGAATTACTATTTTTTTCTTTGAGTAATACACTGTGTGAGACTGGACTATGTGGAGCCCCATTTATGTTCAAGTAATGTATTTGTACCAAGATTGGGTAATAGCAAATGATGTCTCAGGTATTTTTCTGTAAATTAGCATGCTAGTGGCAGAGTTCTTTGGGAGTATGAGGAAATAGGCTCTGGACACAGTTTGGAAGGAGAGGGCAATATAAATAGCCAATTTTTCTGCATAGGAGTATGACAGGCAGGGGTGTCTGGGTGGCTCAATCCATTAAGCACTGCCTTCAGCTCAGGTTATGATCCCAGGGTCCTGGGATCAAGCCCCATGTTGGGCTCCCTGCTCAGTGGGGAGTCTGCTTCTCCCTCTCCCTCTCCCTCCACCCCTCCCCCTGCTCGAGATCTTTCTCAAATAAATAAAATCTTAAAAAAAAAATATGACAGGCATTTGATTTTTGAGAGGGTATCTCAAGGATTTTCAGGAGCCAGGGACTTGGGGAAAGGGTCAAACAACATGATAATTGAGGCTAGGATTTTGAGCCAAAATATAGCCATTGAAAAATTCCCAGTGGTGAAGATGGCTTTGAAAATTTTAAGGAATGAGAATGTGTGCTATTAGATTTAGAACCGTTTGCTTTGCTCTGTATGCCGTGTTGGAATTCTCCTTTGTCATCTCCAGCACTACTTTGCGAGAATCATATGTTGGGAAACTTACAGTTAACACAGGACAGAGAGAAGAATGAGATTTCTATAGAATCTCCATATATGAATGAGTAGTAATAATAAGTTCCTAAATATCTGTAAGAATCTTGAAGAAAGCATTATGGATGGATTGGGGCATGTGTGTTGGAAGCCCGCCCCTTTAAAAGTGCATGCAGACTCATGGCTCATGAGAATACTGTGGCTTTTCTTTCATCATTGTTTCTTTAGACGATTTTCATTTTTTGTCTGATGTGAAAATCCTCCACAATCAGCTACTCAAGAAAGAATCTGCAAAGGCATCTTTTCTATCTAAAATGAAGTGATAATTGAGTTCAAAACAAACAAACAAACAAGAAACTTTGTTCCACCTCTAACAGCAGAGTTGGCAAAATCACAAGACATGTAATTTTATGGGGTTAGTGCATTCCTGGGAAGCCCAAGACCAACTACCTTGAACAATTTGTTAAGGGTTCCGCACTCTAAATGGCCTCTAGATCAGTGCAGCTGCAGGCAATTTGCAGGAGACGCAATGTGGTGTGTGGACCCCGTGGCACTGAATGCTAATCTGAGACTATCTGCTCCAACAGCTTTTGCCATTCATCATTTTCACATCCAGATGGCTCCCATTGTCTTTCTAGTCCTCCTTTTTTTGTGCAAAGTGGCTGCTCTTAAATCATGGTATATTAGTGTTGGAAGCAATTTTATTATTCATCTAGTAGTCCAATCACCACTTTTTGTAAAAGAGGAAATGGAAACCCAAAGAGGGGAAATATCATGGTCAAAACTGGCCAGTTACTTAGTGTCACAGCTGAGACAAGAACGTTTATCTCTTGGATCTCAGCCTGATGCTCATTCCAGTTCACCAGAATCTCGTAGTTTTTGGGAAATAATGTAGCACAGGGCTTGGAGTCAGATGATCACAAGTCCAAATCTCATCTCTGTTATTTAATAGCTATGTGGCCTTGGGCAGTTAATCTCCAGTTTTCTCATCTGTAAAGTGAGATGATAATGGAACCTCCATCACAGGCTGTCATGATGACAAATTGATACTGATATTTAAGGTGTCTGGTACATAGTAAGTGCTCAGTTATTAGCTTTTCTCATTATGACTCCAGATCTTTTCACATTAAAGCATGAAGAACTGATTCTTCCTAGGAGAGATGATCAAAGGAGATAGGATTTTGTTCATGAGCATCTGCACAAGCATATTTTGACTTCATACAAGCTAATAATACAGTTCAGTGATCAAGACTTGTCAGCCTGCTGGTTGAAAATGTTTTTCTGGAGGGAACATTTTGCTCGACAGTAGGGAGAATGAAAAATTTAAGTTCTCAAATACTACACTTTGTTAGCGTCTGGCATGCATTCATTGGTAACGATGATCACTGGACCTGTCACCAGTTTGGGGTACCAAATATTAACAAAACACTCTGAATTCATGACACTGTGCCTATTTAAAGAACAGTTTGATTTTTCAAGATTATAAAAATGGCTTCAAAATAAAACAACACACAACCTTTCTATAACTTCATAGGATAATTGGTGAATGTATAAATTGTCTAATTTTTAGATGTATAGTTAACACATTGAGAAATCTAAAAAAGAAGGCAAATGATATTAAATAATACATAGTCCTCCTTTAAATTAATGTATTTTCAACTGAAGACAGAAAATTTGAAATCTTGGAAGGTGATCGGTATCTGGAAGATACTTGGAAAAAATTAGCAAGAAAACAATGGGCTTTGACATACTGACATTTACTCTCTTCTAAAAAGTGTTTTTCCCATGAAATCATAACATCTATGCCATTAATACAAAAGTTCAATTTCCATTACAAAAAAAGCCTAATGAAGTTTCTCCACAGACTAATTGCAGACTTACATGAGGGAGAAATTTTTAAGATGGATATTTCCTCATTGTAACCTGGAGATTCTGGTTCATAAGGTCCAAGGTGAGACCCAGGAATCTGTATGCTTAAAATCTCTCTAGATGATTCTTGAGCACCCTACAAATTAAAAACCACTAGCCTAAGGAAATTCTTTGTTTTGTATTCTATTGCTTCAAACAAAACTATGCCATGTCTTAAGAAAATCTAATATATTCAAATCCTAGAACAAAAATGATTATATGTACCACTCAAGGGCTTCTTTTTTTTTTTTTTAAGACTTATTTATTTATTTGAGAGATAGAGAGAGAGAGCAAGGGGGAAGAGTAGAGGGAGAGGGAGAGAGAGAATCTCAAGCAGACTCCCAGCTGAGCTCGGAGCCTGTATTGGGCTCCACCACAAAACACTGAGATCGTGACCTGAGCCAAAATCAAGAGTTGGACACTTAACTGACTGAGCCACCCAGGTGCCCCTCAAGGGCTTCTTATTCTACAAAAAAGATTTATGTTGTATTTTAAAAATAGTGAGTTTTTTGAACAAAGAAAAAAAGAGACCAAAACAGACTCTTAACTATAGAGGACAAACTGATGAGGTGGGTGGGGGATGGGTGAAATAGGTGAAGGGGATTAAAAACTATACTTACCATGATAAGCACTGAGTAATTTTTGAATTGTTGAATTACTGCATTGTACACCTGAAACTAATATAACACTGTATGTTAAATATACTGGAATTAAAATAAAACAAATAAATAAAAATAGTGAGTTTTTATGTGTAAGTCATGACCTTCTTTGTACAAATTTAATTAATGTCACACCCCCCCCAAAAAACCCAAGACAAGCAATAAATTTCAATATGCAGTCAAATCCTATCTTACCTACGGTGTCTCCTTATGAGTTCAGATGGCCCACGGTATCTGGGCCACTTTGGATACATGGCTTTGTACCGTGAGATATTTTCACTTGTGTGTAACTTGTTTCCCTAAATATATTGTGAACCATTTCCAAAAAATGAGTACATTTGCTTGTGTCCCTGTGTTCTTTCTTCTTTCTTTTCTTTTCTTTCTTTCTTTCTTTCTTTCTTTCTTTCTTTCTTTCTTTCTTTCTTTCTTTCTTTCTTTCTTTCTTTCTTTCTTTTTCTAT
>NW_027397065.1:39903291-39918679 GCF_003265705.2 Callorhinus ursinus
CCTCCCTTCCTTCCTTCCTTCCTTCCTTCCTTCCTTCCTTCCTTCCTTCCTTCCTTCCTTCATGTATTCCTCAAAAATTGATCAAGTGCAGGTCTGCTCTAAGTCGGGTTCTGTGATAAATTCCAGGGCGTGAAAAATCCAATGAAACTAAGATGAGGGTATGAGCTATATCAGGAGTTGGCAAACAGTAACTACTGGCCAAATTCAGCTAGCTGCCTATTGTAAATAAAGTTTAATTGGAATACAACCATGCTTCCTCATTTAGGTATTGTCTATAGCTGCTTTTGTGCTATAATGGCAGACTTTTGCAAAGTTGCTGCAGAGATTGTATGGCCTTGAAAAGCCTAAAATATTGAATATATGGCCCTTGCAGAAAGTCTGCTGGCTTCTGGATTGTATGATTGTTAAGGTCCTGCCCAGTTCATAGCACTCTTTTGATGAGTGCTCTGAAGAGAACGTGCAGAGTCCTGTCAGAGAGTATAAAAGAAAATTCAGTTTGGATTAGGATGATCAGTATCTCAGGATGTGGTATTTAATCTGAGATCTGGAGGATTTGTAAGATTTAAGGCAGGCCAAATATGGGGGGAAGGGAGTTCTAAACAAAGGTTTTATGAGTTTTATGAACTTCTGTTTTCCAGAAGAAAATTTGGTGGCCCAATAGAAGGGGGAAATAAAAATACATAAACACTATCAATATATATAGGAAACATGATGAAATGATTTATGTCCTGACTCAGTGGTTTTATGACTATTGTGCGGCTAAGTAAGCATGTGAAATTAGATGTCATTTGACCTCTTAGAGCAGGGATCAGGAAATATTTTCTTAATGGGAAAATAGTAAATATTTTAAGCTTTGCCAGCTATACAGTCTTTGCCACAACTATTCATTCCTGTTATTACAGTATGGAAGCAGCAATAAACAATATGTAAATGAACGACATTGGTTGTGTTTCAATAGAACTTTATAAATAGTGGAATTTTAATTACATATCATTTTCATGTGTCATTAAATATTATTTGTCTTTCGATTTTTTTCAGTGAATTAAAATGTAGAAACCATTTTTAGTTCATGGGCCATACAAAAATAGGTAGTGGGTCGTAGTTTGCAGACCCCTGTTTTGGTCTCACATTCCTTGCTTATAAAATGGAAGTCCTGTAACATTTTCTCTACCAATTACCCAGGGTGGTTATGACTGAGTGAGAGACATTTGTCATTGAATTTCTTTGCATAGGACAACATATTTGGATGTAATATATTGTCATTTTACATTCACAAAAATTATTGAATTATTCACAGTTGCAATTTTCCTGGGAATTGAGAAATTTATCTTTTTCATGAATAATTTCTGCTGAAGGAAGAGAAAAATATGAATACATTTTACATATGTAATAGGTACAAGTGTTATTCTATTATTTCTAATATTCCTAGAACATTGGTTGCTAAGTTAAGTAATTTCCTAAGCAGAGAAGGGTTTTAGTTGGTTACATCAACTTGGATAGCCTATTGTACTTTATTTTTACTCTTCCAATTGAACTTACAATTTTTGGTTTTATGTGGTTGGTTTATTGGACAGACTGGACTTGAGAAGGTAGAATTAGCAATCAGCATTATTATTTTCCAAGCACTGCCTTCAACTAAACTCTGGATCACCTTTTCCAATCTCAGAAGATATCTTCAGCAAATGTCACATACTTTCAGGTATTTGAACATTCTCATTATCAGGAACTGTGATGTTCTGATTGTACTAGAGTACAACTGATTGTACTAGAGTACAGCCTAAATCTAGTACAACCTAAATCAAAACTTTATCTCTCATCCTATTCAAGGTTTCTCTTTATCCATCGTTTTCCGCCCCCAGGCCTGACCCTTGATTCCCGTCTGCCTGTGGGAAAGGGCAATGTGGTTCATTCTTTGGTTCTGCTTGTTCACCTGATCCTTCCATTCACTCTGCTGCTTCTGACTCCTCTAGGGTTGAGCATAGAGTATGTATGAATGTGTGTGTGCGCATGCATGCATTCACACCAGATTTACAGAGAAAGGGCAAAATATTACTTCTCTGATGTTGGTCAGTTTGATTACTGGTGCTTTCTTTCATGACAAGGGTAACCTTCTGGCTCTTCCTATTGTGGGGCGCAGGTAAGGGCCTTTTGGATACCCTATGAAGAACAAGCACGGCCCTCTTAGGCTGTTGACATCCTCTTAGCTCCTGCCCATTGGCAATGCATTCCTGGTGTGTCCTTTGTCTTGAAGCAGAAGTCCTTTCAAGATGGCTCTGGATCAGCTACCTTTCTCTGCCCAGACATTCTGGATCTTTGTTCTCCAATCTCCCCAAAGGATTCTCTTGCTGACCCTTTATGTGGTTTGAGGAAAGAGGGGATAAATGTCATAGCACTCTATTCCCACAAATACCTCTCATGTACTCTCTCTTTCTTACTGAATCTCTGGGGTTCTTTTATCCTAGTTGGAGGTTTGTGATGAACCAAGCATTACTAGTAGACCGGTAATTTTTAGCAAGCTCTTCAGAGATGTGTCTAGCACAACTCTGCAATGTGTAGGCATTAATTACCCATGATCGTTGGTAGGTTCCCAGGAGGCAAGAAAATATGTTCCATGCAAGTTACTGTTTCATTTGTATATAGCTATTTGTTTTTCCTGGAATATTTCCCCATACTATATTCATAAGCTACCTAAGGGCAAGACCTCATTGAATTTTCCTCAGTTTTAATACTTGCTCAATGGATAAGTAAGTAAATAAACATTCATTCCCTTCTAATTACTAAGTAAATGGGATTGAAGTCAGTGGGCTGATTCATTCATTCAATATTTAATGTCTACTACTAAGTTTTATAGTAAGTTCTGGGAATATAGCAGACCAAAAAGATATACCCTGTAACTTCAAGGCTTTATTTTAATAGAGGAGATATATATTAATCAGGAATATACAACTAATTTCAAATATTGATGCATGTTCTGAAATGAAAGTGCAGAGTTCTGTCAGAGGGTATAAATGGCAACTTAATGTAATTGGAGTGATGGGTATCCTAGAATGTAATATTTATTTATTTTTTTGAGATGGAGGAAGGGCAAAGAGAGAGAGAATCTTTTTTTTTTTTTAAGATTTTATTTATTTATTTGAGGGAGAGTGAGGGAGAGAGAGAGAGAGAACATAAGCAGGCAGAGAGGCAGGGAGAGGGAGAGGCAGGCCCCTTGTTCAGCAGGAAGCCGGAAGTGGGACTTGATCCCAGGACCCTGGGCTCATGAACTGAGCTGAAGGCAGACCGTTAACGAACTGAGCCACCCAGGTGCCCTGAGAGAGAGAATCTTAAGCAGGCTCCATGACCAGCATGAAGCCCATTGTTGGGCTTGATCTCACGACCCTGAGCTTAACTGACTAAGCCACCCAGGTGCCCCAGGATGTGGTATTTAATATGAGATTTGTAAGATTTGTAAGAGTTCAGGTAGGCCAGGAATGGAGGAAAGGCATTCCAAGCAGAAGAAATAGCATGTACAGAGACCCTATTGCAGGGAAAAAATGATGTTTTATAGGAAGCTTTGAATGAAGTAAAAGAAGGTGATGTAGCAGATTGTGACTTGGGGGAGGAAGATGGGGGTGAAGTGAGGTGAGGATAGAGTAGCCTGGGGTTTGACCATACAAAGAACAGCTAGGCCATGAGAAAGGATTTGGATATGATCTTAAGAGCAGTGAGAAGGGGCTCCTGGGTGGCTCAGTTGGTTAAGCGACTGCTTTCGGCTCAGGTCATGATCCTGGAGTCCCGGGATCGAGTCCCACATCGGGCTCCCTGCTCGGCGGGGAGTCTGCTTCTCCCTCTGACCCTTTTCCCTCTCGTGTTCTCTATCTCTCATTCTCTCTCTCTAATAAATAAATAAAATCTTAAAAAAAAAAGTTTTAAGAGCAGTGAGAAGCTTTTGGAGGTTTGTAAGCACAGATGTGCTGTGCTCCCATTGGCATGCCCAGGTGGTTCAGTCTCAATAACTTCTGGCATAAAGAACATAGATAATAAATATTGGAAAGGTGCCTTATCAACAGAGGTCAGTGCCTCAGTTTTAGTCGAAATGTCCTGCAAATCTTACTGATTCAATAAATATGTTCTTTCACAAACACATCATGTTCCCTGATAATTTGAGACTGGATTTGATCATATAGATGGAATTGTGTTCAAAGGACAGTGCATTACTTTGCAGAAACATTTTGGTGCAATCCTGCAGATTTTGGATGACCTAACGGGTGAGAATTCTGTTCTTTCAGTGAGAAACCATAGCAACATGCCACTTAGAAGGCACACTATATAATCTATCTGTTCTTCAGTTAGTATTTTGCAGTCCAGAAATAGTCATCACTGCCTAATGTGAGTATGCAAAAGGTCAGGCAAATATAACCCCCAATGACAGTGCAGTTCTCCCTCTAACCATGGGGTGGGGGTAGGGAATGGCACCTTCTGTTGGAGATGCAGGATCAAGTGCATTGGGGCCAGGAAGGAGGGAGGAATTGGGGATATTAGTCTGTGTTTCAGTACAAATTGCAAGCTAGTCCTCAGTCTCGAAATACTAAGAATGAGGCTATGATCCATAGAATTGCTCCTTTTCTAAAACCATATACTCAGTACCTCTTGGTACAATTCTTATTAAATTGCAAGTTTATGGTTCAGAGATTTTTATGTCCCAGCACCTTCTGCAATTCCACACATACTCCTTATCTTGTCTTAGGTGCAAAATAGTAATAAAAAATAAATACATGGAGGACTGCTTGTCTAAGTTTAGGAATATAGAGAGCCATGGCTGCCTGCTTGGTATCCACCAATGTAGAGAGGTTAAAAGGGTCTTTGCTAAGAAACAGTCAGAAACGAAAAGATCTTTACAGAAGGGAATTCAAGATAGCTGGTCACAATATAAGTTCAGGTAGTGTTTGGTAGGTAAAAAATGGAGAGGTATAGAAAGAAAAGAGAAGAGGGAAGGGAAAAGGATTTCCTGGAGTCTTCCTCTCTGCTAGTAAGACTTATGGATGTGTTTTGTTTTGATGAGTAATCACATCTTCAGGTGCCATTTTCTTTTCTTTTCTTCCTACCCGGAGTATGTTTCTTTTTTGCTTTTTCCCCTGTGATCTCATTGGGTCTTGCATTGCCTTTTTGATTTTCCTTGCATTGTGCTGGCAACATTTTGTTAAGTGGTTCCCCAGGCAGCTTATCTCTGAGGGCTCCGGTGGGCTGTGTCCTATATCCATCACCCTCTCCCTAATCCAAGGCTTACAAAGCCTGGTTGCTAAGAATATTTACTTCCCACCCTTGTTGACTCACACCCTAGGTTTGTCAAGGGCTCACCAAGGAGACCTTTAAAAGAGATTGCACAATTACTCAGGCATGGTACCATGGCAGAAGCGTAGGGGAACAAGGTAATAATAGCCCAATGTTAAAACCGGCCTTTGCTAGGTAGTCTGCACCTAAAGTATAGAGAGGGAGAAAGAGAAGTCAGAGCGCCTGGAGGGGTATTTAGTTTGCTTCATTTATTCATCTATTCATTCTTAAATTTATTCAACAAATACTTCTTGAGCAACTATGTACTAGATGTCAGGCTAGGTAATGGGAATACGACAGAGAACTGGATAGACATAGTCCCTACTCAAAGATAGCCCATGGTCTGTTATGAAAAGCAGATAAATAGGCAATTACAATACAGTGTGGTAAGGACAATGTGCTTTGGTCATGTGAATTCTATGTGAGTGAGAAATCAACTGTTTTGGATTAAGGTGCTAAGACTTTATAGTTATTTGTCACTGTGGCATAGCCTATCTTATAACTAATAGATTGGATGAAGAGGAATTATACCTGCCTAAGTCTTCTCTCAAGCTTTTTAAAAATCATGTTTCAGGAAGGAAGATCCATCAGAGGCTAGGATTTATTCCACAAATTGATCTCTAGTTGCAAAATTGTGGAAATCAGCCTTTCCTTCCCTCTTACCAAGAAAGAAAGCTCAGGTGGGTGCCTGCTGCTTACGTATGTTTAATTGAATCCTCCTGTGATTTAGCTAAACTCAGCATCTGAGGAAATTTGCCACCATCCATTCTCAGAAATCAAGAAACAGGTTCTGTTTCTTCCCAGCGTCAGTGCTCCTGCCTGATGCAGACAGCTGAGTAATTTTTTTCTCTACATACTGCACCAAAACTGTCTTCATTTTAACATTAATGAGTTACTCATCCAGGATAACTATTTCCAGCAAGGAAATTACCTACAGCTGCCTATCAACAGGGCTGGGGCAAAGAGATTACAAAAGAGGTTTTACTGGAATGAAATTGAGCTAGTTTCTGAAGCCATTCAGGCCGTCTCTTTCAGCCATCTACCGGGAGGGGGCAGTATAAGAACATGGTTTGTTGATCCCTTACTGCACCAACTCCTTAAAGAATCCTCCTTTCGGAATGTTTTTATTAGGAATCACACCAAGTGTTTTGTGAAATTATCTTTACATATATTTCCAGGGATGAGAAATTCCAGAGCATTAAAAAAAAACCCTCCAATATGTACAAGAGATTTTTAATGGACTTAGTTTAAACTCCAGGAGACCAAAGTGGAATTTTTCTAGCTGAAAGATGGGTTAAGAAGTTGGCTTGAAGGAAGACCAAATCATCTTATCTCTCCAGACCTGAGTTATCTTCCCTGTTAAATGAGGGGCCTGGATAAAATAATCTACATTCTGTTTGAGTGTCTGTGATTCTCCAATCAAGCATGATTAGTCTACTATTATTACTAGTACAACTATTACTAGAAACAGCATTTATTATATTATCAATATGCACCAGACATTGTGCTAAGTGTTTCACATGTATTGTCTTTACTCTTGCAGCAATACAAGGAAGTAGATATTATCAACCAAATTTTATAGGCAAGAAACCTGAGGATCAGAGATGTTAAAAGAATTGTCTAAGGTCCCAAAGCTAGCATGAAGACATGATCCAAACCCAAACATTGTGACTCCCAAGTCCCCACTCTTAACCACTGCCACATATGTTCTGTTTTGATTCCAGCACCTGCTTCATTTAACCTTCCTAGGCTTGGCAGCAGGCTGCACTGATTGCTGTCTCTTTGGCCTCTGGCCTTTGCCTGTCTGCTCATTCAATTTTCCGTGCCTCACAATGCCCTCTTTGTGGTTCTCCAAGTATTACTCATCCTTCAAGTTCTAGTTTATGCCTATTCTCTGGCCTGACCAGTCTATCCCATACTAATCTGTTTTTCTCCTGGGATGCTATTGCATTTACAATTCATTCTGTATAGTTTAGACTCAACTTGATATTGTCTCTTATTTTGCTATGTTTTAAATAAGTTAGCCTTGTCAACATTAACTACAGTGGAAGGCTCCTGAGGACAGAGAAGTCATCTTAGTCTTCTTTTTAATCTCTGCTATGAAGAGTACAGGGTTGCATAACAAGTTGGGGATCAATAATTTCTTCTTGTTTGCTAGAGATAGACCTCAGGTAAAAATGAACCCTTCTGATTCTAAAAATTATGGCAGTCTCTGAGAAAAACAATTTTCTAGTCTGGCTTAAAAACAAAAACAAAACAAAACAAAACAAAAAACCCCTAAGAAATCCCCAATCTCCCTGGACAATATCATCAATTATTTCACAAGTTTAATGATTGAACTTATAATAATTATTATCAATAATATTATATGACTAGTTAACATTTATAGGTTACTTATTACATTCCATGCATTGGGTTTATGTTTTTCATGGATTATATTTTATACTTACAATAGCACTATGGAGAGGATATGTAACCTTGCTTTACAGAGAGTATAGAGATTTAGAGATGTTGAATAATTCATATAAGGTCTCACAGAGCTGGCAAGTGGTGAAATTAGGGCTACAACTTACCTTTTTAAATTCCGAGTCCAGTTTTCCTGGGTCTGGCCTAATTGTACCATGTTGTAAATTAGCCTGTCTATAGATGACAGTGCATGGCTGTTTTTCATCCATACGTGTTCTACTCCATCTAAAAGCTATCTAGGGTTTCATAACTGTTCATATGATTATTCTTAAATTCTTATTTTAAATTTTGCTCCTCTTTCTAAGTGTCCAGTGAGAATTCAGTTTTTCTTATTGTGGTAGGCTGAATTGGGATTTCCCAAAGATGTCTACATTCTAGTCCCCAGAACATGAAGGTTGAAATGTTGCTGGAAAGTTTGGAGGTGTGATTGAGTGAAGGCTCTTGAGGTGGTGAGATTATCCTTATTATCCTATGGACTCTAAAGTTATAATCACAATCATCCTTGGAAGAGGGAGGCAAGGTCAAAGGTGGAGGAGGGCTGTATGATGATGGAGCAGGTATTGGAGTGATGCTGACAGAAGCCAAGGAATGTTGTAGCCTCTAAAATCTGAAGAGGCCAGGAACACATTCTCCCTGGAGTTGCTAGGAGGAACCAGCCTTCCCAACACCTTGATGTTTGTACCTAAAAACTCATTTTGACTTCTGACCTTCAAATTTTAAGAGAGAAATTTGTGTTTTTTAGGTAATTCAGTTCATAGTACTTTGTTTTGGCAATAATAGGAGACTTTACATACTGTGTAAAGTGTGTAGAGAGTTCTGTGGATATACCCATTTCCAGCGGCTGAGAGACAAGATGGGTTTAATTGCTCATACTAAACCCTTACTCTCCTCTTTCAATTGGAAGAGATGAATCCATCTGAAAGTTATGCATAAATAAGGGCTAGCTCTAAATTCTGTCCAGTGTCTGGGCAGTAATAATTCAGTTATACAGGATAAATGTGTAACCAAACCCAACTCTCAACTTTTTCTTTATTCTAAAAAAGAAGGAAAGACTGAAGGAGCATGATTTTATAATGTACCATGGAATGCGATGGACTTACTCTTCTCTTTGGGTGGTTTAATTTGGGCTGCTTTTTTTTTTCCTTACTAGAATTCTTCCTGCTTGGATTTAAATGTCTGTTTTGAAGGTACTATCACGATCACACCACTACCAATACCACCACCACCACTAATTGAAATTAACACAAGAAGATGCCGTCATTTGACATCCTTAGGATGCCTGCTTTTTATTTTGTTTCTAGGCAGTAGAATGTGAATGTTGCTTCTGGGCACCAATATTGTGCATTCCTTTAAACCAGGTGGTAAATGTTCACCTGGGAGGCATCTTGGTTTTGGAGGAAAATGAATAATGCTAAATTACTTGATTTTGACAATGACAAACAGAATCCACAGCTGTTAGGAGTTTTGTGGAGGGGTTAGCAGGCTAAATCTTTGATGAAATCTTTTCTGAGGACATACCACTGAGATCATCCAACAAATCTGCCCCATTCCATGTTGTCCCATAGAGTTTAACTGCTAAATCAGAATCTAAGAATTGTGAACAATCTCAGGAAATCACCTGGAATCATTTAACAGGATTAGTAAGAACAGAGTTTTGAGTTCAGAAGTTCTCAATTATTTGCTGCGTGACCTTGGTCAAGTCACTTAACTTCTTTGAGCCACTTATATCATCTATAAAGTGGGGATAATTACCATTTCTCATGTACATAAAAGTCTTGTCAAAGTAGAATAGAGGGACTAGTCAAGACCTTTTCACTTATAAGTAATAGAAACATGATTCAAACTAGTTATTCAAAGGGAATATATTTTATGTAACTAAAAGTTAGAGGCTAGACCTGGATTTGGCACTGCTAGATTCCATAATTCAAAGAATATGATTAGAAAAAGAGACCTTTTTAAAAATTATTTATTTATTTATTTTGAGAGAGAGAGAGAGAGAGAGAGTGCGGATGAGCAGAGGGGACGGGCAGAGGGGGAGGGAGAGGCAGACTCCCTGCTAAGCAGGGTACCCTATGTGGGACTCCATCCCAGGACCCTGGGATCATGACCTGAGCTGAAGGCAGATGCTTAGCCAACTGAGCCACGCAGGCACCCAAAGAGACTTATTTCTGAGATAGTTTTCTTTTTCCTTGCAAGGAGAGATTGCTTAGCAACCCTGGCAAAAGAAAGAAAACATCTTTGTCTAAGACATTAATTAACACTGGCTGAGCAGTCATGAGGAGAGTTTACCTTTGCTTCTCTGAATATCCTTGAACCCTGATTATTATAATCTGAGGGATGTATATACCCTGATTGGCCAGACCTGGGTCTCATGCTTGTTCAAATTTCTTTTGTTTAAATGAGACAAAAAATTCAATTCAAACTGTTAGAAACACTAAAGGACATCTATTGGCTCACAATAGATTTTGCTAACTAGGAAGAGAGTGAAGGGATATATATATATGTGTATATATATCCCTTCATATATATGTATGTATATATATACATGTATATATATACATACATATATATATATATATATGGTAGGCAAAACCAACAGCTATCCATGACACATACGTCAATAAATATTAGTTATTTTATTAGGTTATTATCATTCTACTCATGTTATAGAAGCTGGGGTCCTGAGAAATGACTGACTTATTCAAGGTAGCAGAGGTAATAAGTGGCTGGACTGATAGGAACATATTCAGAAATATATTCTTTTAAGTACTTAAGTACTGAGAAGGTCTCAGTGTTCGCTCTAGAGGCTTCATCGAGTAGAGGGAGAAAATGCACCAACATAGAACTAAGGGGGAAGAGAAACAAAGATACAAAGGATGGGAAAACAAGATTTCTAGAAATTGCAATTATCTTTTAAATGGGGATCCTCTAATAACCATTTTCTCCCCTAGTGTTTTACTTGAGGATCTATTGTCTAGATCTTGAGAAAACACATCATTAACTCAACTGTTCTCCTGAGGCATGTCCTTTGCTTTTAGCCACTTCCAGCTCCCCTCTTGGCAGGGTAGGCTTCCTTTATAATCCATTTCCTTTTGTTTTCTCTTTTCTTTTTTTTTTAAGATTTTATTTATTTATTTGACAGAGAGAGACCCAGTGAGAGAGGGAACACAAGCAGGGGGAGTGGGAGAGGGAGAAGCAGGCTTCCTGCAGAGCAGGGAGCCCAATGTGGGGCTCGATCCCAGGACCCCGGGATCATGACCTGAGCTGAAGGCAGATGCTTAACTGAGTAAGCCACCCAGGCACCCCTGTTTTCTCTTTTCAATAATTCCCACTTTCTTTCATAAGAAATATCTGTATCAAGTTTTGGGAAACAGCTTAATCCAGTTTTTCACAGAATAATTGAGGGCTGAGGATCATCAGCACTGTAAAGAAAATGATCACATTCCCTAAAGTCATCTAAAACATGTCACACTGAAGGAAGAAGTAATGGATTTAAATCCAGAAGAGAGTACTGAAACCTTTGTCAGTATAGTGTGAGGAGTTTAATCAGTGGGTGAATAGACTGGCCTTTGTACATGCAGCAGGTGGACACAAGACAGTTGCTAGAGCAACTAGCTGAGGGAGAAGAGCTGGGCAGATGGGACCTAGTATTTATAGAGTATGATGGCAGGTGGTAGGTCTTAGTCCTGTCTTGTGTTTAAAAGGGTGGATATCAGTTTGAAAGGATGATACAGCAGGGAGATGGTGGCTATAGGGAGATTTTATTTATTTATTTATTTAGCCTTGATATCCTTTGCACCTAGTATAATGCTTGTCACATAGTAAAGTCTATATTTCCTTGAAAAATGAACAACAAGCTACATTTGGAGATGCAGAAGGGCAGCTGGAATCAGAGAGATTTGGTAGAAGGTAAAGAGAGGGAACATATCCATAGATACGGTTTTCCAGATGCAGGACTTTCAGTGCTTAAAGGGGATGGTCCTGGGCACATCAAGATGATTGGTTACCCTAGGCCACATGGCCAAAAACTAAAGGTTGAATTCTGGGAGGACCCAGTAAGAGTTGATGACATTCCTTCCCAACTTCCTAGATGTCCTATCTCGTTCAATCCAAGATATATGAACAAATATGGGACCAATTCGCTTGACTCAGATCATCTCTAGTGTGTGGCTCCTCTAGGATGAAAGATGAGGCTTCTCTTAAGCCTCACATGTTTTTTAAGAAAAACCAGGGACTAGGTATCATGACAAGATTGGCCATCAGAGATGTATAATATAGATTGATTCTCAGCCCCACGAAGCAGGACGTGTAATTTGGTTGTTAATAATTTGGTTTTTGGAGTCAGAGGGACCTGGGTTTCCACTCCTGACTTTATATGATGGCTTAGGTGAGTTACTTAATTTGTTTACCTCATTTGTGAAATGGGTATAATAGTCCCTACATCAAAGGGATGTTGTAAAGCATAAGTGATGTAGAGTATGTGAGGGATTTAGTACAGCACCAGCCTCATAGCAAAGGCTAATTTATAGAAGATAGGTATTATTCTGTCTTGGGTAGGTTTTTCATCTTCTGCTTATGTGAGTTTAATGATATATGCTTTGGTATTTTCTAAATATAACTTCGGGTTTACTTCTAGGACAACCCAAAGCTACACCTGGTCCAGAAGACAAATGAATTTGATTAAGAAATAAGACAGGCTGATGCATGAAATATGAGGAAATTATTCACATTCAGAATGAAACACCCATTGAAGTCAGAGAGGGATGCACATTGTATGAATTATTAAAGACCAACTAAAATCTAGAATGTTTATGTAATTCTGAAATTTTACTGGAAAAGCTAACTATGAAATTAAATTAATTATTTAAAAATTAGGCTAAAAGCTTTACTGATTTACTAATATAGTTAGAAACCAAACATTTGATACAAAGCTTTCTGAAACTGGGGAAAACAATTCCATGCCTCAAAGAATTTTTGTAAATTCAGTGTAACTGTCTTTCCAATTTATTGACATTAATTAACGTTAACTTTGATGGGAATATAATTACTGTTATCTTTCAAAGTGAATATATTCATATCCAGGAAAGCAGATCAACCAGGTGTTTACAAACCAAAAGTCTACTTTAACGTTAATGAGAGGTCATTTGCTAGATTTGCTCTCCTTTCTACTCCTGATTATATGCCACCTTGAACCTTAAAATAATGCTCTTGGTGCATTAACTTCCTAATTTATTTTTTTTGGAAGGGGGGATAAAATGGCATATTAAGTGTTTATTATGTAGGTCAGTGGTTCTCAATCGGGTATGACTTTGCCCTCAAGTGAACATTTGGCAATACCTGGAGACATTTTTGGATTTCGTAGGTGAGAGAGGGCAATGCTACTGGCATTTGGTGGATAAAGGCCAGGAATAATGCTTAACAGCCTATGATGCACAGGACAGCCTTCACTTTTCCCTTTTCCTGTCATATCAAAGAATTACCATGATCACGAAATTAGCTGAAGATTTTTCTCTTCTTACTATTGAAGAATTAGGGAAAATATTTACAAGTATTTTCTGCTTTGCATAATCCTAAAACTTGTAAATTCATTTGTAAACGGGATTTTATGATCAGGTTATGGAAGTCCTACTCTATTCTAGGCCCAGTGGTGGGTGCTGGTGTGTTGTGAAGAATGAACTAGTTATGGTCTTTGTCCATCATAAGACAGTTTAGTCTTATGATAATTCAGACAAGGACAAATACGTAAACAAGGAAATACGTAACAAAATTTAAGATAAATGTCATGAGGGAAGACAACAGGGAGCCACGAAGGGAGGTTAACAGGGAGATTCTTCTTAAAGGTGACGCTTCAGGAAGCCTCTCTGAAGAGGTGATAGTAGAACTGCGGTTTGAAATGGTAGCAGTTGTTTAAAGATAAGAAAAAGGATGCTCCAGGGACTAGTGTGTTTACAGGTTTTGACGTGGGAAAGAACTTGGTGTTTTAGAAGAACTGAAAAAAAGCTAGTGTGACTAATAGTGCTGTCAGTGAGAGGGAGAGAGGGATGGAATGCGGTTGGAAAGAATAAAGAGCTAGGCAGCCCACCAGAGCATACGGGCTCTTGGGGACACATTAAGGAAGTTGGATGATTTCATAAATGGAAGGGAAAACCATCAGGAAGATTTAAGCAAAGGACTTAAATGTCCTTATTTATGGTTTTACAAGGATCATGTTGATGGTTGTAGGGAGAATGGATTGGATTGAGGCAAGAATGAAAGTACAAGATCAGTTGCAATGGTGCAGGCAGGAGACCATCATGGTCTGGATTTAGTGGTGGCCATGGAGCTGAAGAAAAGCTGATGGAACCAAGACACAGGTTAAAAGTAGAATAGATAGAACTTGATGATGAGTGGATAAGTGTGCAGAAGTGTGAAGAAAAGAGAAGAGTCAAGAATGATTCTTAGATTTCTGGTTTGGAAAACTGGTAGATGCATGGTGGTGCCATTTAGTTAGATGTCAATGACTGGGGGGACAGAAAGTTTACAGGGAACAAAAATCAAGAGCTCTATTTTGGATATATTCATTTTGAGGTGCTTGTGAATCTTCTAATTGGAGATGCCAAGCAAGTAGTCATAGGATATCTGTCAGCAGCTCGGAAGAGGAGCCAGGTGAGAGTTGTATTCTGGGGGTCCCTTGCAAAGAGAAGCTAATGAAGCCCACAGGAATAGATATAGTCATGCAGTAAGGTATATAGAGAAAAAGAACAGTAGTAGGGGACTGGAAATGAACACAGAGGGCCTGAAATATTTAGAGATGCAAAACATTATGTGTTCACATTTGTTAAAAATCCTATCCTACCCCATCCTCCCCACCCCCCAAATTTTAAGTTCCACATTTTCTTTTTTCTAATAATTTTTTATTGTTATCTTAATCACCATACATTACCTCATTAGTTTTTGATGTAGTGTTCCATGATTCATTGTTTGTGCATAACACCCAGTGCTCCACGCAGAACATGCCCTCTTTAATACCCATCACCAGGCTAACCCATTTCCCCACCCCTCTCCCCTCTAGAACCCTCAGTTTGTTTTTCATAGTCCATTGTCTCTCATGGTTCATCTCCCCCTCCGACTTACTCCCCTTCATTCTTCCCCTCTTGCTATCTTCTTCTTTTTTTCTTAACATATATTGCATTATTTGTTTCAGAAGTACAGATCCGTGATTCATGGGTCTTGTACAATTCACAGCGCTCACCATAGCACATACCCTCCCCGATGTCTATCACCCAGCCACCCAATCCCTCCCACCCCCCACCACTCCAGCAACCCTCAGTTTGTTTCCTGAGATTAAGAATTCCTCATATCAGTGAGGTCATATGATACATGTCTTTCTCTGATTGACTTATTTCACTCAGCATAACACCCTCCAGTTCCATCCACGTCGTTGCAAATGGCAAGATCTCATTCCTTTTGATGGCTGCATAATATTCCATTGTGTATATATACCACATCTTCTTTATCCATTCATCTGTCGATGGATATCTTGGCTCTTTCCACAGTTTGGCTATTGTGGATATTGCTGCTATAAACATTGGGGTGCACGTACCCCTTTGGATCCCTACATTTGTTTCTTTGT
>NW_027397065.1:39918689-39937002 GCF_003265705.2 Callorhinus ursinus
TCTTCTTCTTCTGGGATCCCAATTATTCTAATGTTGTTTCGTCTTATGGTATCACTTGTCTCTCGAATTCTGCCCTCGTCATCCAGTAGTTGTTTATTTCTCCTTTTCTCAGCTTCTTTATTTTCCATCATTTGGTCTTCTATATCGCTGATTCTCTCTTCTGCCTCATTTATCTTAGCAGTTGGTGCCCCCATTTTTGATTGCACCTCATTAATAGCCTTTTGATTTTGATTTGGTTAGATTCTAGTTCTTTTATTTCTCCAGGAAGGGTTTCTCTAATAACTTCCATCCTTTTTTCAAGCCCAGCTAGTATCTTTAAAATCATGATTCTGAAGTCTAGGTCTGACATCGTACTAATGTCAGTATTGAGTAGGTCCCTGGCAGACTGTACTACCTCTTGTTCTTTTTGCTGAGGTGATTTTTTTCGTCTTGTCATTTTGTCCAGAGGAGACTAGATGAATGAGAGAACAAAATGGTAACAGGTTAACAACATCCCCAGCAAATATACTCTAAACAAATCAGAAAAGACCTGAAAGCAGGGGAAAAGAAAGGGAAAGAGAGAAAAAAGAAAGAGAAAGAAAAAGAAAAAGATATAAACAAACAAAAACAGAATAACACAAAACAAAAAAACAGAATATAATTAAATATGATCAGGCTAGGGCATAGATCATTGCCACACACTAGATTTTGTTTGTATTTTGGTCTGTTAGAGGAAAGTGCCTCCTAAAATTTTAATGAAGGAAAGACTTATATATGTACAACATAAGGGTTGATACAATGAAGGGATGGCAGATGACTGTAAAGATGAAAATTATAAAAGATTTTATAAAAGGAATTGATAAGATAAGAAACTGTTTGAAAAAAGAAAGATGAAGATTCAAAAAAAAAAGGGAGAGAATGTGATCAGGCAGGAGACTAGAACAAAGCCATACACTAGTGACTTAGGGTATATTTTGATCTGTTAGAAGAAACTGTATCTCAAAATTTTAAAGAGAGTACAACTTATATATATATGCCAAAAATAAGGGTAACTACTATGAAGGGATAGAATGACTCTAAAAATGAAAAATAAAATTTTTTTTTTAAAAAGGGATTGATAAGATGTTGGTTGAAAAAGGGAAACAGAAAAAAAAAACAGTTAAAAAAATTAACTTTGAAAAACTAATGAATCATGGTAAAAAAGCCATGAATTCTATGTGCAGTATTCCCCTAGCACTGGAGTTCTCCCGTTTTCATTGATCGGTAAAGTTGGTCTTGGCTGGCTGTTCATGCTGATCTTCTGGGGGAGGGGCCTGTTGCCGTGGTTCCCAAATGTCTTTGCCGGAGGCGGAATTGTCCCACCCTTGTCGGTCCGGGCTAAGCAAGCTGCTCGGGTTTGATCTCAGGAGCTTTTGTTCCCTGCAAGCTCTTGGTACAGCTTTGGAGGACCAGGGTGAAAATGGTGGCCTCCTAATCTCCGCCTGGAGGAGCCGAGAACTCGGGGCCCCACTCCTCAGTGTGGCCCCAGAGAAAAGCAGTCAGTCACTCCCATCTCCCCGGTCTCCGGCCGCACTCCGTGCTCACCCAGCCTGTGACCGAGTGTTTCTATCTCTTGCACACGACCCTGTGTGGAGTCTCAAAGCCCAGCAGATCCCTGCGGGGCACTGCCGCGCCATTCCTCCTGGGGGAGGAAGGGGAGTGTCCCCGGCTCTGCTGCTTGTTGGGTCTCTGCTGGAGGAGCAGTGGCCCAACTGGGCCGCGGATCGCAGTTTATGGCAACCCCGAGCTGAGAGCCCTCGCCTTGGCTCCGTCTCTGCAGCCGGCTTCCTCATTCCGATACCTGGGAGCTCTGCTGCACTCAGGCACCCCCGGTCTTTCTGTGACCCCAAGGGTCCTGAGACCACACTGTCCTGTGAGGGTTCCACCCCCAGCTTAGCCACTGGAGTGACGTCCCTCAGCGGAGCCGACTTCTAAAAGTTCCGATTTTGTGCTCCGCGGCTCTATCACTTGCCAGAAGCGGCCGACGGAGGCCCCCTCCCCCGCCGTCTATCCTCCTGAATATCACCTCGGATTCACTTCTCCGCACGCCCTACCTTCCAGTAAGTGGTCGCTTTTCTGTTCAGAGAGTTGTTGCTATTCTTTTCTTCCATCTCCTGTTGAGTTCGTAGGTGTTCAGAATAGTTTGATCCCTATTCAGCTGAATTCCTGAGACCAGATGAAATCCAGGTCTCCTACTCCTCTGCCATCTTGCTCCGCCCCTCTTTATACATTTAAGACAAATGATCTGGGGAGCACCTGGCTGGCTCAGTCAGTAGAGCCTATGCAACTCTTGGTCTCTGGGTTGTGAGTTAGAGCCCCAGGTTGGATGTAGATATTACTTAAAAATTAAAATCTTAAAAACAAAAATAAGACAAGTGATATGGATACCAAAATAGCTGAGTCACTAAATTTTTCCTTCAAAATACAATTTAGGGGCGCCTGGGTGGCTGTCAGTTAAGCCAGCTCGGGTCATGATCTCAGGGTCCTGGCATGGGGCGCCCTGCTCAGCAGGGAGCCTGCTTCTCCCTCTCCTTTGCCCCTCCCCCATGCTTGTGCACTCTCTCTTTCTCTCCAGTAAATAAATAAATAAATAAATCTTAAAAAAAATACGATTCACTGGGCGCCTGGGTGGCTCAGTTGGTTAAGCGACTGCCTTCGGCTCAGGTCATGATCCTGGAGTCCCGGGATCGAGTCCCGCATCGGGCTCCCTGCTCGGCAGGGTGTCTGCTTCTCCCTTGGACCCTCCCCCATCTCATGCTCTCTCTCTCTATCTCATTCTCTCTCTCAAATAAATAAATAAAATCTTTAAAAAAAAAAAATACGATTCAGTGTTAACTCTTAGGCCAGCCTAGTTTTTGCTCATTGTAGGTAATCTGTTTTTTCCTCTTGCCTGAAAGCTTTTAGGATGTTTTCTTTATCATTGTAAACCAAAATATTTCTCATGGTGTGCCTGGACCTGAGTCTGTCTCTCTTGATTCCTCCTGGAACATGGTGAATATGTTCATACTGCATTCTCAGGCCCAAGTTTTTGTTTTAAACAAAGGAAAATTATCTTTGATTCTGTCTTTAATTATCAGTGTTTTAACATCAGAAATCTTTCTCTGTGATTTTTTTTATAGTTACTGTGTTTACCTAAAAATATAGCAAACTTATTCTTAGTGGCCCAGGGAAATCTTATTATCCATATCATGAGACAATGTGATGCTTGAAAAGAGTACTTTTAAAATGTATACAGATTACAGACCTTTCCCAAGCAGGGAGGAGGGGGCTGTATTTTTTTTCTTTTACCATATTTTTCAGTCATACTCTTTTTGATATGCATGGCACACAATACCTAAGGGTGTTTTTCTCTTAATTTTGGAATCTAAGGTAGGTCTCTTGCTTCAGAACACCCAAATGGTATAACTTTAATGCTAGAAGGAAATCTGGGTCCTTAGGGACAAGACTAGGTGTGGGTGCATGGGTGGAGAGGTTGGTTAGCAATTACTAAAACCAATAAAAAGAGTAAAAGGAAATGCAGAATTAAGCTATTTTGGTTTCATGATGGCCAAATGTTTAGCGGGAAATAAGCTGGGAAGAGTCATTACTTAACTGCATACTTTGACTTTTCTCTTTTATAACAAGCTTAAAGTGCTGTAACAATATATATTAACAAGAATTTTGTTCAGGTTGCTCTGTTGTGTTGACTGGGGACCTGTATAATTCCTAGCTTCACTCACCATTCTCTCTTCACTGTATCTTTTATTTGTTCATCAACTCATCTTTTTGTCCTTTCCTTAATCAGGAACTGTTAATAGCAACATAAGGCCATGTAGAGTTAAGTGTAAAACTGAGAAAAGCAGAAAAGGAGAGGTGAAAGTAAATTCAAAATATTAGGTTAGAAAGGGTAACATGTGGTCTAGCCCTTTAAGCATGTATAGGATTGAACAGAGTTGAAGAGGCTCAGGGTGACATTTAGGCAAATATCTGACAGAGAAAATGCTGAAGAGAAGTGGTATCACCCATTTGGGTAATTTCCAGGTATGGATATTTTGTGCATGGCACTGTTTCATAGGCTGAGTCCAGTGGGTTTAATTTCTGACTACTAAGGAGATGTCAGAGATTTTTGAGTGGGGATGATGGTGTCATGGAAATGGCAATAGGCTAACACTTCTGAAGTGTGAATCAGAAAAAGGGGAGAGGGAATAAGACCAGTGCTATAAAGCAGATGGTATTGGTAGTGACAGCAGCATGAGGCCTCAGATTTACGTGTTCAGAGTCTGCCTGAGGGCTGTGAGTCAGGAAATTGAGATAGAAATGGGGAAACCTGGAATATTAGTGGTCATGATTAAGTCCCAGAAACCTGGATGCTGGACAAAGTTGAAAGAAGGGATCAAAACTTGATTGTCAGTGTTATCAATAGTACACCTTATCAACAGTATATGATAGCAATGGACTGACTCCAAGGCATCTGATAGGCTCAAGATCAATGTACCAGGACTGATCTTTAGGAACCCCTTCTGATCCATCCCTTAGTTTGGCCCAAGGTTACTGCTTCACTGGAGGAAGTATTACTTCAATCTCTTTTGATCCCAAATGAAATACAGATGATAGGACACGAAGAGACAGAAACCTGTCAGAGGGTTTTGTTTTCTATTTACTTCCTGTCTGAACATGGGATTCTTCAACTTTCTGAAAAGTCTTTGCCCTGAACTGACATGGTTTGAAGAGAATGGACATGGACAAGTACATGGAAATGCATTTCTAGCAATGCTACCAATGTTCTGCAGTTTTGACAAAGGCACCATCTTGGAGGGAGGGAGGGAGGCAGGAAAGGGCAGAGAGAAAGAGAGAGATTGATGGGAGAATGAATTTCTGCCTCTTTTATTATTTCCCTTACGGCAGAAATTATAGGCCTTTGGTAACAACCACTTATAACATTCTTTTCCTTACTTGATCACTATTATTTAATAAAATCCTGAAAATGAAAGATGCATGATTTCTAAAGAAAGAGTCCTGTAACAGATTTAAGGACATTATAAATTCTTTTTTCTCAATGCAGATATACAGCTTACCTTTTAGAAGGCACAGAGGCATTGGCTTAAGGAGATTGAAAAAGGACTTCCAGTTAAGCATGAAGGATTGAACATTTCCATTTATCTTTGCACCCTCCTAACCCCCCTAAAATGAATAAAAAATATATGCTTATTTAAAAAATGAAACAAGAGAAGGTGACAACACAGGAAAGAAGTCAACAACATTTTGGAAATGGAATGAGGATGGACTAGTAGAAACTGAACTGGTTAGCCTGCGGTATTAAAGCCTGAAGTGTTAAGCCAGTGAGAGAAAAGGAAAATTATGTCCTAAAATCTAGAAAGGCTGAAGAATTGGAGATACCAGGGAACTTTAAAAAGGGAGCGTGGCAAATGATTAAAAATGGGGATTTGTTAAACTTGTGTGTAATGAACATTTAACACCACAAATCACCTCTGTTACCCTTGATAGCCAGGCAACTACTCCTTGTCCAACCTCGTAGAAAATAGGAGGTTCACAATGGAGAGGTTTGCACAACTGGGGATCCCAGTGAGATGTTGTTGAATGTGCCCCTTGAATGGTGAGATGCCCTGTCGTTATTCTTCTGAAATGCTTGCAGAATACTGACAGCCAGGCATATACCCTCAGACAGAAGGGGCACACAAATGCTGAGAATGGGTGCTCCCCAACCAAATGGCTCAGTCCTTACCCCACCGTCTGATTATGACTATAAAGCCAAGTGGATGTATTACTTTGCTAAAATTAAGAAAACATTAAGTAAAAAAGAATAACTCACAGCCTGTTAAACCAGCTGCCTCTCTCAAGAAGAAAGAAGTATTGTTTGTCATGAGGCAAGGTTAAGGACTCTTAGACCCATATAGGGAATTTCCCTAAGAGTATCCCATCACAGGGCGCCTGGGTGGCTCAGTTGGTTAAGCGACTGCCTTCGGCTCAGGTCATGATCCTGGAGTCCCGGGATCGAGTCCCACATCGGGCTCCCTGCTCGGCGGGGAGTCTGCTTCTCCCTCTGACCCTCTTCCCTCTCGTGCTCTCTATCTCTCATTCTCTCTCTCTAATAAATAAATAAAATCTTTAAAAAAATTAAAAAAAAAAAGAGTATCCCATCACAGCTGGTATCCCTGGATCACAAATATGTACATAAAGAAAGCCATTACAGAGATTGACTATGGTGCCTCTGGGTGTGGTCTGATAAGAGTTAGACTGAGGGAAATGGAGTTAACTGCAGACATACCTTAACTTGAGATTTTTTCAAAACAATTGTTAAGAGATAAAATCTGTGCTGGTTAGAATGTTTCTCATTTATGTTTGTTACTTTGTCCATTCTTTCCCCAAGTTGCAATGGCACTTCTAAAAGCCATATATGCCTGGCATGCATTTGTTTTCATTCATTCATTCATTCATTCATTCAAGTATTTTCTATGCTCTTATATTGCATTGGGCACTATTCTAGGCAGTGAGAATATAAAACAAAGTCCCTCATCACATGTGGCTTACATTCAGGAGGGAGAGATTGGTATAAACAAGTAAATACTAGATTCTTTCTTCCTTTCCTTTTGGTAAGAGTTGACTTCCCCCTTATTCCAGGTCCAAAAGCATAGAAGTGAGAGATTTACATGTTAACATTTTTTAGATTGGGAAATTGGACTCGGAACCAAATTGGGAAATACGAACTAGAACTTTTCTACAGAAAAATTAGCTCTTGATGTGATAGTGGAAAGCTAAGTATTATAGGAAGCTGGGAAACTAGAAGATCCAGATAAGCAAATGGGCCAAGGAAGTCTACTGTGGTAAGCCATGAGTGAACCACTCTGGAAAAAAGCACATAAATATAATAAATAGGGGCACAACTACTCTCCAAAGTCTTTTTGTTCAGTTTCTGGGAGATCTCCTCATCTTCATTGTTTATCTATTTCATTGAGTTACACACACACACATACACATCCCCCTATACACACATATATATCTATATACATATGAGTGTATATGTATATATTTATTTTTCCCAAAGGCTCTTTTTTTCTGATTCTTTCTTTTCTCTCTCCCTCTCTCCTTTCCTTTTTCTCTTCCTCCTTCTTTTAATAATACCCTGTTCTTATTTCACCTAGATTATAGCTTGTTTAATCTTTTGAGTAAAGTAGGGATAATTTATTTGAAGTTTTTTTTTTTTTTAAAGAGTGGAACCTAATCCATCTAACTTTTTTTCGCCACGATTTTGTTTATTTATTCGAGACACAGAGATACAGAGAGAGAGAGAGAGAGAGAGATAGAGAGCTTGAGCAGGGGGAGAGGCAGAGGGAGAGGGAGAAGCAGGCTCCCCACTGAGCCAGGACCCGGCCGTGGAGCTCGATCCTAGGACCCTGGGATCATGACCTGAGCCAAAGGCAGACGCTTAACCATCTGAGCCATCCAGGCACCCCTATTTGAAGTTTTTTTTTTTAAGATTTATTTATTTGAGAGAGAGAGACAGCAAGCAGGAGGAGGAGCAGAGGGAGAGGGAAACAAGGAGACTTCCCGCTGAGTGAGGAGCTTGAGGTGGGCCTCGATTCCAGGACCCCAAGATCATGACTTGAGCCGAAGTCAAGAGTCAGATGCTTAACCAACCGAGCCACCCAGGAGCCCTGTTTATTTGAAGTTTTATTCTCCTTGAAAAGACTTCTTCCTCCAAGTTACTTTTTCTTTCAAACTCCACATTTCATGTTCTTTCTTTCTTTTTTCTTTTTAAAGATTTTATTTATTTATTCATGAGAGACAGAGACAGAGAGAGAGAGAGAGAGAGAAGCAGAGGGAGAAGCAGGCTCCTAAGGAGCAGGGAGCCAGATGAGGGACTTGATCCCAGGACCCCGGGGTCATGACCTGAGCCGAAGGCAGATGCTTAACCATCTGAGCCACCCAGGCGCCCTCTTTCTTTTTCTTTTCTTTTCCTTTTTTTCTTTTTTCCTGATGTTGCTGATCCTTTAAGAGTGGGGCAATAAACACCTGACAGGAAGCTCCTGAAAGCACGGTTGGGGCTTCTGGATTATGAGCTCCATTATTGTGTGATCTTAGTGGGCCCTTTCATCCAGGGAATTCCTGATGGAGAATACCTTTTTTCCATGTATTATCTCTACCCTTAACTATGCCTTTTGCTCTGCTATCTAGACAGTAAAGCTCTCTTATTTTCTCTAGAGGCTAAGCCCCCTTTATCCTGTTGGGGCAGAGATGATGTACAGACAGGCTGTATGGAATAGGGAAAGGAGAGGCATGTAGCTGATTCTCAAAATTCTCTAACTACGTTTTGAATAGTCTTTCATACAATCCTCTTGTTTTTAATTTCGCTTCCACATCCATTTTCATCCAGTAAAATAAATGGAAATTTACCTGAAGGTCTCCCTTGTTCTCTTAAGTATTTAAAAAATTGCAACAGTTAAAAAATACATGAATTTAAGATTTAAACAATCCGTATATCAAAGAAAATGTGAGTCTCTCCTCTACTACCTTGGATTCTGCATTCACATCTCCCAAGACGAATAATATTAACTACAGTCATGATTTTTCCAGTCCTTCCATGCACTTGTGGATACTTATTTATACATGTATACGTTTAAGAAAATAATTGGGATTATATCAAATCTGTAGTTTTGTGTGTTGTTTGTTTGCCTTTTTTTTCACTTGTGATCTTTCCCATTCTTTGAGCAGCTGCATAGTATTCCAGAATGGTGTGTCATATTTTATTTAACCTCTTCTCTATTTAGAAACATTTAATTTGTTTTCGGTTTTTCTGTATTATAATAATGCTATGGTGAACATGTTTGATCAAACATTTCTTGCACATGTACACGTATTTCATTAAAAAATGTTTAGTGGCTCCTAGCCTAGGTCTGTGTTTTCCTAACTTAACACAACTGCATTTCATTTCTTAAATTTTGCCATATATGCATAACACATGTACCATTATATACTTAATTTTCCCCTTTAAATGAATGAATTTCAAATTTATTTTAAATAGAAGCTTTATATTATTTAATTCTACTTATTCACATAAATAGGAAATGAGTGTCACCATAAATGATGGTAACTGTAAAAATAAACGCAAATTTATCAAAAACAGTTTTATTGAATTCTAAGTGAGTGTGATTGCTTTTGTTAAAAGGGAATTAACAAAGTGTTGGAGAGGTGTTAAAGCCATATTAGTACCAAACCCAAAACTTTCTCCCTCAAATCTTCTAGAAGAAATTAAAATGGGGGCGCCTGGGTGGCTCAGTCATTAAGTGTCTGCCTTCAGCTCGGGTCGTGATCCCAGGGTCCTGGGATCGAGCTCCACAGTGGGTTCCCTGCTTGGTGGGAAGCCTGCTTCTCCCTCTCCCGCTCCCCCTGCTTGTGTTCCCTCTCTCGCTGTGTCTCTCTCTGTCAGATAAATAAATAAAATCTTAAAAAAAAAAAAGAAATTAAAATGGAACATATTTTTCACTGTGCAGTTCAATATTATTTAATTCCATGTTCATGCACCACCTAAAGTAATTTCATACACCATCAGTGGGTAATCTCTCTTTCTAGTCCAATGGATATACCACTGCGATTATTATCTTCCTTCAATGCTTCACCATGTCACTGCTTTGCTCAAAGATTCTTCAGATTTTTATTGCCTAGAGAATAAAGTAGATATCTTAAAACTTAAGGCCCATCACCTCATGTCAACCAGCCTCAGTCTGGGCTGCTCCCGTGTCTTTATTACTTGAGTTTCTTTAGGATTACGATCTACACACATTTGCTTTGTTGTGACGTTCCAGCTTTATATCTTCTCTTGCATTCTGGTTTTTGTGTCTTCTCTAATATACCATTACTTCTCTAGTGCAAGACCAACATCTTTCATTTTATTCTTTCCTATGCCCTCCACTATGCCTAGCGTAGTGCCTGTACATGGTAGGTGCTCCATCAACTTAAGGTAATTATTTACTTATAGACTTTATTTGTTACAACAAATTAAGCATTCATTACATAAAAGCTTAATAGAGATGATTCAATTATCAAGCCATCTAAATTCTCATCAGAACAGAACCATGAGATTCTTCTTCATAATACCGCAACATTAAAAAAAGCAAGAGGAAAAAAAATGTAACAGAAGGAGGAATTTCTAGTGGTGAAGCTTTTCTACTGAGTTTGAGTTCATGTTCATCGTATTTGTTTCCTTAATTGGAAAGGTTAAGCTCCTATAACTTTTTATGAACTAGCTGATTTCTATATTCCTGAGTTGCTTTTGGAATATATTTTATCTTTTTTTTTTAAATTATTTTTTTTTAATTTTTTTTAAAAGATTTTATTTATTTATTTGAGAGAGAGAGAATGAGAGACAGAGAGCATGAGAGGGAGGAGGGTCAGAGGGAGAAGCAGACTCCCCGCCGAGCAGGGAGCCCGATGTGGGACTCGATCCCGGGACTCCAGGATCATGACCTGAGCCGAAGGCAGTCGCTTAACCAACTGAGCCACCCAGGCGCCCGGAATATATTTTATCTTAATAAGAATAACCCATCAAGCAAGAAAGCCAGCAGGGTCCTCATTATCATGCTCTGTATATAGGAGTTTATGTTTTGGCTGCCAAACTTGAATTCCACACTGCTCGACTTTAGAAAATGGATCGTTTTTCATAGGTAAGTTTGAGTGACAAAGGCAGAGAGCAAGCCAGTGCCCTGTCCTCTCAGTTGATAGGTTTAGATCTAAATGAATAAAGACATGTGAAAGGCTGCAGACTTGAGGGGAAAGTCTGCAGTGCACATTCGCACTTGTGAGCAGCATTAACATTCGCTGCCTGCTGTACAACTCTTTAAAATGCCATTTGCACTGACGATGGTATAATTGACATTGCTCCTCGAGGAGCTCAGGGGATTGTGGGGAGGTGGAATCAAAGAAAATTCATCTCTTCTGAAGGCTCTCCTCTGGCAACAAAATGCAGAGAAGAGGACTCTTGTTACTGGGTGATGTCATATTAATAAAAAACAAACAGGCACAAAAATCTATCCATCATCACAGGTTTTCCAGTAGACTTAGTATCTCATCATACATTGTCTTTCTAATTGGCATTCATCAGCATTTGTCTGGATGCCTGATATTATTATTATTACTTGTTTTCACTAAATATCCATTAAATTCTTTATGGTCTGTTTGCTCCCATTGATCTCTCTTCATATAGTTAAACTTTTGGGACACCTGGGTGGCTCAGTCGGTTAAGCGTCTTCAGCTCAGGTCATGACCCCAGGGTCCTGGGATCAAGCCCTGCGTCCGGCTCCCTGCTCAGCAGGGAGTCGGCTTCTCCCTCTGCCTGCCACTCCCCCTGCTTTGCTCTCTCTCTCTGACAAATAAATAAATAAAATATTTAAAAAATAGTTAAACTTTTGTAGTTCTAGCAACAGTTTAATGCCCCAAACACCTATAAATGTGTATGAGGGAGGACACTTGAGCATGGGACTCGGTAGTCAGTCTCTGCTATGACTGAACTGGGTTGAAATCACTGTGAATGAACATGACCTCTTAGGGGTCAAAGAACAAGTGCAGTATGTGGAACCGTAATACAGAAAGACACATATACAGATATGAATAAGGGTTTCAATGAAACTGTCAGATTTTCAACAAAATCAGTTGTGATGTATTTTCTCCCTAGATTTGCCCTGGATCAGTGTATGTTAGCATAATTTTGATGTGTTTTGTGAACAAGGGGTTAAGTAGAGGAAATAAGTGATTTCTAACTAGGATTTCATAATAGTTATATTAGAAATAAGTGATTTCCTATAGCATTTCATACAAGTTAAATCAGACAAAAGACAAGATAATCAAAGTGGAACACAATCTACAGTCCTAATAATTGGCTTCTCATGCAGCAAGGAATCAAAGGATAGTTTTCTTGTCTTTTTTGTTTGTTTGTTTGTTTTTGAAAAATGCCAGTAAAAAATCTGTTTTTCTCTCATTAATATTTATTCCAAATGGGAAAATATCTTACAATGATATTTGGTGTTAGAAAACATAACCAAAGGTATTGGATTATTTGAAGTGCCTTCTGCTCATTCAGGAAAGATCAAAATATGTTTGGTGATATTTTAAGGTTGTTCACTTAATTGTATTATAATTTTTGGATTGTTAATCTGTATGTGTTATATATATGTGTCTTAGAGCATGTTTGGTTGCAAGGAGAAAAGGGCTCTTCAAATCTGTTTTAGGAAATTCTGCAAATCGCAGAGAAGTCAGTTTTTGGCAGACATCTAGACCTCAAGGAGAGAAGAAGAGGCAGAAACTCAACTCAGGCTGAGAGGTATTGTTTAACACACCTAAAAAGCATGTATAAATCAGTACGTTTATATCCAGGTGTGCAGACAATGTCAGGAGTTTGTCCCTAAGCCGAGTTTTCTTCTGTGTTGGCTTTATTCTTGGGTAGGCTTCTTCCTCCTGGTGAAGTTGCAATTTCATTGTATATCCTCAGATCTTAGCAACCCTAGTGAAGACATATTTCCTCTCCTAATAGAAATAGTTGCAAATATTCTGAGTCTGGTCTTCAGTCTTCCAAACTGGGTCATGAGCTGATGCCTAAACCCAAAATTACAATCCTATTTGAGGAAGTCTGTTTCATGTGGATTGAACGCTAGAGTAAGGGTGGAAGAGTAGAGTCAGCCCCACCAGAACCAGTTGAAATTGGGAGGAGGGGTTCCTGGAAGGAACAGGGAGGTCTGTTAACAGCAGAAGAAGGTGTGGGAGGTGCTGTTGGTGCCCCTCCCGTATCTGTCCCTGCGCACCTGTGAGGGTTGTTGGCTAACAGCTCAGAGCTTCCCTCTTCTCCAGATAATGCCCCCAGCCAAGGGATTCAGCTCATCCAGAAAGTAAACCACCCCCTCCTCCAGCCACATGCATCCAGTGACTATTTGATTCAAGGGGACAACGGGCTGTCCTTTGTCTCAAGGAGGGAATAAGTTACCAAGGCACAGCATGCCCCAAAGCTCCAGGAGAGAGCATAACCTTGTTGGCTTTCCCTCCTGCCCCGTCCTGCTTCTCTCACTCGCTTGTTCCTGAGAGCCTAGCCTCAGCAAATGACTTCTTGAGCTCTGCTTCTACGGTACCTAAACTAAGACATTAGGAGTGGATGTTAGACAAGCAAAATAACTAATGTCCATTCTAGACAAGAGCTGAGACCTTTTTCCTTCTCTCTCAAGAGTTCCTCCAGTGTTTCCCTTTCTCTGAATGTCTATGGCATTCTTCTCTTAGAATGTCGCCTCCGGTTCTCAGTGCTTGCAGATCCCTCTGGCTTTTCCTGACCTCTAGATACTGAGATACTGGAATGCTCAATTCTCAGTCCTCCTATTTTTAATCTATCCTCATTTCCTGAAAAAAAACAAAAACAAAACATTATGCAGTGACATGGTTTCAAATGGCCACTACTGATAATTTCCAAATTTACATCTCCAACTTTATCTCTCTTGAAGTCCCAGACTCATGTCCTGTAGGCTCCTTGACATTTCCACTTAGATACCTAACAAGCATCTTATACTTAAAAGAAATAGGGAGACAAACCATAAGAGACTCTTAATCTCAGGAAACAAACGGAGGGTTGCTGGAGTGGAGGGGGGTGGGAGGGATGGGGTGGCTGGGTGGTGGACACCGGGGAGGGCATGTGCTATGGTGAGTGTGTGAATCGGGTAAGACTGTTGAATCACAGACCTGTACCCCTGAAACAAATACTACATTATATGTTAATAATGATTCAAAAAAAGAAATCCTGATCCTACCCTCTAAGCCCATTTCTCCTGGAACCTTTCAAATGAGGAGAGGAAATGGTTCTGACAGATCAAATAGTCTGTTAGAATGATCCCATCACAGTAAATATGGTGGCCAATCTGCCTGCTCCTCTGACACTCAAACTGTTCCTTACAAGGCCATTTTGGCAACCCATGTACAAATAGGGCCTCCTGGATCTCATGCAAGTAAAACTCACCATCCCAGGTGAAGGTGGAAAATTTAACTGGTTTTATTTCATTGAAATGGGAAGTAGAATAGGCAAGAGGAAGGAAGAACATAAGACAGAAACCACGAAAAACAGAGATCTTCCTTTGTGTAGCAACGCTGACACTGTTGACATTTTGAGCTGGCAATTCTTGTTGTGGGAGGCTCTCCTGTGTGTGGTAGGGTGCTTAGCAGCATTTCTGGCCTCTACCCCATCCCAAAGTCATGGAAGTAAAAAATGTCTCTAGACATTTCCAGATCTCCCCTGGCAGTCAAAACTACCCCTAGTTGAGAATTTCAGCATAAGAAAGGAAATGTGTGGATGTCAGACTGTCACCAGACTCCCAAACTATTTATAGCCCTTCTTACTGTAGGGAGAATCCAACAGGGGGTGAAGAGAAGCCTGGAAGCTTTTTCTAAAAGAAAGCTGAAGTTTTGGCCAACATTGGCATTTTATCTGGCAAGGTGAGACTACAGAAAGAGTATAAGAAAGATGTTCCTATGAGACTTTAATGTATACTATCTTTTCACATTATTTTGATGGGTAGCTTATTCATTTCCATCCAAATATGTGTTCAGTTAGGCTCATCTTTCCAAACTGACTTGTTAAAAGATTTAGATCTAAAACCCTATGCTATTCACTTAAAGTATCAGATAAATATAGCAAACAGTCAGTTTATATGACAGTTTTTAGTGTTTCAGGAAACAAAGCAATTTTTTTTCTCACTTAATTCTTACTTTAATTATAGAAGACATCTTTATCTATTAAGAGATGCATGGTAAATGTGGAATTCAGGAGTAGTAGCCAACTCTACTTGGTATTTCATCCTTATTTAGCTTGATTCATGTTTTAGCCTGTTTAGAGGTATGTTTACCTCTGGTTTGATGGACAACCAAACCAAGCCAAACCAAACCAAACCCCAAACCAAGCCAAACCAAACCACACCAAACCAAACCTAACATAGCTCCATGTCAAATTTTCACAGTATTGTTGGAGTGCCTGGGTGGCCTCAGTCAGTTAACCATCTGCCTTCCCAGGTCATGATCCCAGGTCATGATCCTAGGGTCCTGGGATTCAGCCCTGCATTGAGCCCCACATTGGGCTCCCTAGTCAATGGGGAGTCTGCTTCTCTGTCTCCCTCTGCCCCTGCCCCTCCCTGCCTCCCCACTTGTGCACGCGCTCTCTCTCTCTAATAAATAAAAAAAATCTAAAAATATTTTTCACAATATTGTCACTTTTATTCTTTAATATTTAATCTAATTTTAATTTCATTGATTTATATACATCAATTTTATTTTCACACCATTATGCTGTTTTATCCTTCTCAGTCTACTTCACATTTGATTTTCTGCTCTTCTTTCATAAACGTTAGGTATTCTGGCATCCTCTTGGGGAGTGCTCTAAAATTTGTTTTTTCCTTTGTTTTTACTAATGAATCACCTTCAAAGTTACAATCTTCTTCTGATTCTTCAGTGTGATAGTCCCCTCTTAATGTTCTGCATATATCATTAATTCTTTAAGGGCATCTTATCCATCCATCCATCCAACCATCCCATAATTAGGAGAGATTTATCCAGATTCAGTGTTTACCAGCATAGGGTTGGTGCATTTCATATGGTTCTTCTTTTTTTTTATTAATTTTTTATCAAATCAGCTGTAAGAAAGTAGCTCATTCCTCAGTGCTTTGCAGATTTAAATACAGGGATTCTTAAATCATATTGCCTGGAACCTTAACATTTTGAACTGATTCCATATACATACTCCAGTATGTGCTTCTTCCAGACTATTCCTTTCTTAGCTTTTCTACCACCACACACTCTTTTCTTTCAGAGATTAACTTTCTAGGGGAGATATATATCTCTGTCATCCTTCCTTCTATTTCTCCTATTTGTATTTTGAGAGTTGTCCTTCCCAAATAATAAACATCATTCTATTTTAAGCCAAAAGAGATTTAATATTTTGAAAATATTGTACAATTATTGGGTTGTTAGAAGAGCATCACTGCTACATTTGGGAATGAAATTTAAGTGTCCTTTACCTTTGTGTCACTTGGTCAAACTTTATAGAATGGGAGTATCCATTTGAATGGGATCAGGTCATGTGCCTGGGGGAAAGGGGGACAATTTGACTCCTTCTGTTGCAGTAGAGGGCAATAAGACATTGTCTTTTACCAGAACATGTATGGTTGAATTGTGTCTCCTTAAAAGCTATGTTAAAGTCCTAACCCCTAGTATGTATGAAGGTAACCTTATTTGGAAATAGGGTCTTATGTAATCCAGTTAAAATGAGGTCATACTGGGTTAGGGTGGATTATACTCCAATGACTGGTGTCCTTACAATAAGGAAATGGGGACACAGATACACAGGGAAACACCATGTGTTGATGGAGACAGAGATGGGAGTGATGTAGCAGCAAGTCAAGTATAACAAGAATTGCCCACGACTGCAAGAAGCTAGGAAGAGGTAAAGGAGGATCCTCTCCTGGACACTTCAGAGAGAGCATGGGCTTGCTGACACTTTGATTTCAGACTTCTAGACTCCAGCAATGTGAGAGAATAAATTTCTGTTGTTCTAAGCTATCTGGTTTGTTTTAATTTGTTATTGTAGTCCTAGGAAACTAATATAACACACAATCGGGAAATTCTGAAATTGTAAAAGGGCAGGTGGGTGCTGGACACCTGTAGAAATCCAAAGGTTCAGTAAGGAGAATGCATGAGGAGACAGTATTCTGTTCATCTCCAAGAAGCACTCTCTTAGTAGATGAATGCCCATCCAGTTTTCTTATTGGGACAGATCCTGGATCTCTCAGGCATCAAACTAGAGTGGAAGAGAAATGAAATGTCCTTCTACCTTCCCTCTGGGTTACTCCGTCTGATGAACCAAAGCATGGGTAAAGGATTTTTTTTTTTCCTTTATCCAGTTTCATAAGCCTTAGCATTGCGAGAAGTTCCTCCCAGATTTTGGCAATAATGTATCTATTTATCTTTATTTTAAGTTACTTTTTTGTTGTTATTATGTGTGAATATCCATGAGAATATATATATTTTTTTGTGAGACGCTAAGAGGATCTACGATGAGACACCTTTTTAAATTCCTCTATTATTTAAATTAAGTCAAAAAGTTTAGGGAATAGGGCAAAATTGGCACAAGCAAGACATCATGTCATATTATGATATCTAAAATTTTGTCAGCTTTTTGTTTTCTTTCTCTTATAATATGGGACAGTTTGCCTATCTCTAGAGAATTTTAGATTACCTAGAGATATCTTATATGGATACTGAAGTCCTAATTAACAAATTATAGAACTGAAAATTTCCCCTTCTGTAATATCTTGGTTTGTTAGTCTTTGAATTATGCAATATGTAAATAACACTAATCTAATTTAAAGAACTTTGAAATTAAAATTATGCATTAAAATAATAAGCCAACAGAACCAGTTATGAGCCAAAAGAGTGCAGTTGCTTTTATAATAATTCAAAGGATTGGGGTGCCTGGGTGGCTTAGTGTGTTAAGCATCTTCCCTTGGCTCAGGTCATGATTCCAGGGTTAGCCCTGCATCGGGCAGGGGGAGCTTGCTTCTCCCTCTCCTCCTGGTTTGTGCTCTCTCTCACTATCTCTCTCTCAGATAAAGACATAAATAAAATATTTAAAAAATAATTCAAAGGATTTTGTGGAGATTAACTCAAACCAAATGTAAGAGAATAAAGACATAATCTTGGACTTTGAAATACTTTTGAGAGCATTTTGATCAACAATTTTTTAGCTTGAAGTTTATTTTAAATGTCTATTCCAAGAATGTAATTGAAGAAAAACTGTCTAGTTTAATTTAGAACTTTATCCTCTATTTTAAGCTTTGAACAAGTTAACAAAAATAAGTATTTTAGAGCCTTAAACAAAATTTTCAAAAATTAGAAATCTTTTTCTATTTTACTTATGTAGAAGATTTTTTTTTATTAAAAAGCAGAGAAAGCCTCATCTTCTTTAGCAAATTTCAAGGCATCTGTTCTCATAGATATGGTATTTACAAATGAAGACTAGCCAAGACAATTTAAAAAGCAGTGAGATTTGACAAAGGGAAATAGGTATTTTATTCTTAACCCTGTTACTGTTGTCAATCAACTATGCAGAGAAAACAGAGAAGGAAGACACAGCAAAAGGACAAAGTCATGTACCTTTAAACGCTCAAAAGGGGGCGCCTGGGTGGCTCAGTTGGTTAAGTGACTGCCTTCGGCTCAGGTCATGATCCTGGAGTCCTAGGATCGAGTCCCGCATCGAGTCCCGCATCGAGTCCCGCATCGAGTCCCG